>NC_068359.1:34549389-34731897 GCF_020536995.1 Dreissena polymorpha
CATTGACTAAGCCAGTTAGCAGACACCCCATCCACTATACCACAGACACCGAACCAGCTATAAATTCCTGTGGCTAGAAAACAAAAAAAAATAAGATGCTAGATCTTTAGGCTTGGAACATGTAACTCGTTTTAAGATTGATTTTTTTGTATGCATTACTTAATTATTGCAACAATTATCATATTTTGAACACAATCATATATCCATATATTTATTAAAAATACATGGTTATCAAAAAAACTTAAAAAGCTTTTGCCCGTAAATTAGGTAGCACCTATAATCATATTAGAAATATGATCTTGTATAACGAAAGTATTCGTGGCTTTGCGTTTCTTTATTGCTACAGTATAATTACCTCCCTTAGTTTTAAATTTGCCAGGTGAACAATATGAAATTGTAACTTGTTCTTCATAAAGTAAGTTAATTGTATGGCTAACAATAATGTATTAAGCATTTAAAGAGTATTTGATATTTAAGGAATGTTTCTAGTAAAATCATGCGTTTATATTCGGCTTGTTTCTGTGTTAGTGAAGGAGAACTGCTGATCGATAATCTCCGTAGTGCGGAGGGAATTCGGAAACGTCGGTAGTTTCCGGATCGTGCCTTTCGGTTGGCAAGGTGGCGCTCTGTTCACTAGTATATAAAGACGCGCAGATCGGCAAGTTAGTGAGTTGCAGGTCGATACCAAATGTAGTCGTGAAGACGCGGGAACGACCTGTAAATAACCTACGACACACCCAAGTTAGTGAGTTTTCCTGTGTTTGCGAGCGGATCAACATCAACAGAAAAGGAACGTTACTCTAAAAGAACAGTGCTCTGAAGCATTTGGGTGTTAACGTTGACTTCGAACGGTGCTGCCCGGGCTTCTGAGTTCCTGTTGTATGGTTAGAGGGTCTGCAGAGGATTGGAGTCTACGGACGTCGTACAAGGCAGTGACGGAAGCTTCACCTAAGGCCTTGGGGTTCGCGGAAGCCAGTAGCTTCACGGAGACGGTCAGTTCTCTTGCGGATGCTAACGGGATCACATCTAATGAGAAAGGTACAGTACTCGCATGAACACTATTCTGGAGCAGTTGGATTTTTACCACCCCAGAAAACCCGATACCTTGCGGGTCGTGTAATACCATAGGGGACAGTGCTGTGCATTTTGGCATGAACTTACATAGGGTAAGTAAATTTGAAAAATTAAATTTTTCAAAGTCCAATTAGAAACAACTGTGTATTAACATTGATAACAAAGAGAGGTTATTGCAGACATGTGAAAGTTTGTATAAATCCTTAAATAATGGTAGTGGCTTGCAAATTAAAGCAGTTTTTTTCTCCCCTAAATGCCTGAACATGGCCCGTTTTGCCCGATCTTCTACTTCAGAGAGCCACATTTTGCTCATTTTTTTAAAGAAAATTTGTCAGGATTTTTTCTACATGTAGGCCAATACCTATGTTATCAATGTTAATACACAGTTGTTTCAAATTGGACTTTGAAAAATTCAATTTTTCAAATTTACTTACCCTATGTAAGTTCATGCCAAAATGCACAGCACTGTCCCCTATGGTATTACACGACTTGCAAGGTATCGGGTTTCCTGGGGTGTTTACGGTAATATTAAACGGTGCTGCCCGGGCTGCAGAGTTCCTGTTTCTTGTAGAGTGGACTTCATGACGTTGGAAGTCAGAAGCTTCACGGAAGCTGAAGCCAGTAGCTTCACGGAAGCCGAAGCCAGTAGATTCACGGGAGCCGAAGCCAGTAGCTTCACGGAAGCCGGGGGGTTTGTTGAAGGCATCGGTCCCCTCTTTGGTCGCATTGTATATATATCTGAAGCGACTCAATTATTTTGAGTTCATAACCAGAAGGCAGGTAGCCTAAGGAAAATTATAACACTGTTTATTGTATTTAACGAAATAGTTAGCCTTCCGAGGACTTCGGAAGGCATATCGAGTGTTTGAGGTCGCGCACACAGCGCTCGGTGGCGGCCTCAGGAAGTCAACCGGCTCGCGCTACACTTGTTATGCCCCCGGATCGAATGATCGGGGGTATACTGTTTTTGGCCTATCTGTCTGTCATTCTGTCTCCAAACTTATACCTTAAACTTTTGCAATATTGATGATAGCTACTTGATATTTTGCATACAGGTGTATCACATGGAGCTGCACATTTGAGTGGTGAAAGGTCAAGGTCAACCTTCATGGTCAAAGGTCAAATATATGGCTTCAAAGCGGCGCAATAGGGGACATTGTGTTTCTGACAAACACATCTCTTGTTTTTAATACATGTAATGCAAAAAATAATTTTGAAAATATCGGTTACATTTTTAATATGATACAAGGGAAGAAAGAATGTGTTAATCAAACTAACAATTGAATGGTCATCAGTTTTAGAAACGGAAAGCATTTTGTGAAAACGGCGTTAAACGGCCTGATATTACACATACGTGATCTTGTGTAAAGTGTATGTAGGCATGTAATGAAAAAACATTTATGAAAATATCGATTACAATTCAAATTTAATACAACAGAAGAAAGGATTTGTTAGTCATACTAACAGTAAAATGGTCATCAGTTTTCAAAATCGAAGTTTATAATACTATTTTAATAAAAATAAACAATTGACGCATTTAAGTTTAAATTTGTGTAGAATATAAAATATACTTAAGCATAATTATTTTAAAAACGACCAAAAGATTTAAACTGTTATTAATATTCAACAAAATAAGGCATATGCCTATTTGATTGATTGTGTAATTGAATAATGAGGTATATACGCTGCACTATATACAAAAGATGTTGTGTACATTTTTAATGAAAATAATAAATGATTTAAAGCACAATTATTATTATATGTCTACAAAATGCAAAGTAAACAAACAAAAGAATGATATAAAAAGATAAGAACTAATACTGAGATATTTACCTGTAAAGGTAACTAAAATATAGAATTTCAAGTGAATATTTAATGAGACTCTAGTCTATTTTTAGTTAAATATACATGTATTTCTTATTTATTTGTTGTTTTTTTTATAAAAAAAAAACAATCATAGCACGACATGATCTGAACCACGCAATGAATGCCGCACCATTACGAATGTAAATAATTACGAAGAGGATATTAAGGATTGTATATTATTAAAGATGTCGATGAAATATGATGATTTTTGTTATAAATAAGTCAATTTGCTATTATTCTTTTAATAAACATGATAGACTTTAGGATTGCACTAACTGAAGAAAATTTATTAACATTTACCACTATTTACGTTTTTCATGACGTTAAGAGTGTTTGCGGCAGGTCTTCAGGAAAAATTACCAGGATTGTCTGTGCTTTATGTTAACAGTTTATTAATAAAATCCTCAAAAGGCATTCCTCTGACAAAATCAAATCCGTTGCCATGGAAATTGTAATCATATATGAAACGACCCTCGGGCTGTTTAGGGTACACGAGGAGGCCCCTGAACTCTGACAGCAGTCTCTCGCCCTCCCAACGATCATGTTCCAGTGAGACTAAATGAACGACGTATTCCCCCACTTTTGCATGCCGCAAGTGAAATAACACAGTTTTCGGCAAATTATCATGGTCCCATTCCTGTTGTTGTTCTCGCAAAGGGGAGCACATTGCGTTCATTCCTTTGGACACGATTATCACTACGTTAGTGTGCTCCGTTGAGTGCGATGCTCGTGCAGCAAAATAATGCTGGGAAACGTGACCAAACAGCAAACCATTCCGCCGCATCTCTTGCAAGAGTTTCTCTTTCTTTGCACAGAACACGTCATCATCAGTTTCTCGGTACGATAGCCCGATCAAGTGCTTAACGGCACGTGTCTGATAACCGTACTCTGTAGACTCTGTTGGAATTGTTCTGTGTCCAAACGGAGGGTAAAGATTTTCAGATCCATCGTGATAAACAACATCATATGTTTCGTCTCTAAATTGATTGCGTTGAATATCTCTCAGTAGCGGTGGAAGGTGAGTAACCCCTGACCTATTGACCTCCCAATGCTTGATGGAACGTGTCTGACAATGGTTATATGTTGACATTGTTCTGCATCCAAAAGGAGTGCCATGATGTTCTGCAAACGTCGTTTTATCAAATCTTTCGTGTTGTGGTTTATCGTATTCATCATATTTTTCGTCTCTATATTTAGTGCTTTGAATATCGCTCAGTAGTGGCTGACGTTGGGTCACCTCTGACCTCTTACCCTCCTCATACTCGGTCATTTCCGTTTCAGTGATGCATGTTTGGTCTTCTATTCTAGTCATGTGATCGTCCGTGTTGTTCATAATGGAAGGCGGCATCTCTACGAGTTCTAATAACCAGAGGATTGATACTTAATCGATATCATTGCATGTAAAGACTTGTATGCACTAATGCGAAATGCTACACACAACTTACGTATGCATGGTAATCGCATTACATCAACATCAACAATAATATTTAAAAAAAATATACATTTATCGTATTACAATTGTCAATCTTACATTAGTTGAGTAAGCGATATAAGTCTGACACTCTCCGCACACTAGGTGAAAAATACGATTGTAATTTATTCACGTACCTGTGCTGAATGGCTCAAGCTCATAAGAAGGAATTTTGGCTTTCTTACGGCAGCATTTACGGTAGAAGAAAACCACGGCGGCGATGAGGCAAATCACGACGACACCACCTACCACCGTTGCTATGGTTACTACAGAAGCTGGGGAAAACTGAGGAGGGGGCACTGTCTCCTCCACTGTAAACAAGGGAAGTGAAAGCCGTTACTTTTTACAAACAGTTAAAAATGTTTTTCTATAAGTGAAAAACATGTATTACTTTTCATACGGTCGATGTGGATTAAGTAAATAAACATGCAAACAAGATCAAAGTCAAGCGATATTATGAATCTTTACATTAATTCTCAGAATACTAATGAAATTTATGTTAATCTATCATAAAGATTGTTTTATTAGAGCGCTATTTCGATGAATATTTCAAGAAAAACTGAAATTAGTTATCCGGCAAGAGATTGGGCACACTTGGGATCCATTTGTTCTTACCTACGATGTACTGTGGGAATTTGACGTAGATCTCATTCCACGCAGAACAGAAGTGGTAATTTGAAGCGGACATGTATTACTTTTCATATGGTCGATGTGGATTTAGTAAAATTTATATGCAAACACGATCAAAGTCAAGTGATATTAATGCATCTTTACATTAATACGCAGAATACTAATGACATGCATGCCAATCTCTCAAAACAAAACAAAATTATTAGAGCGCTACTTCGACAAATATTTCAAGTAAAACTGAAATGAGTTATCCGACAAGAGATTGGGCGCAATTGGGATCCATTTTTTCTTACCCACGATGTACTGTGGGAATTTGACGAAGACCTCTTCCTGCGCAGAACAGAAGTGGTAATAAGAAAGGAACTCCACAGGACACTTGCCGCTCAACTGTTGAAGACGATAAACGCAAGACACTCGCGGTTTAAGATTAGTGTTATCTGTTAATGTTAAATTAAAACACAAACACGCCTTATAAGTTATTATATACATGAAGTCAAAACTGTTATGTGTATTTTACTGGATTAATTACATAATTGTATTTTAACGTACTTTGATTAGTGGGGACACTATTGGGTTTCTTTTTCTGTGTACCTACCACGACGGAGTAGTTCCCCGCTGAATAGGCATTGTTAGAGGTCGCCATGAGGCTGTTCGTACCAAATACATCATTCTGGAATATAAGCATACGGCTAAATAATGGCATACACAGGGTTTCTTTTAGATTGCTGAGTGCTATTGTATTATTTATGAGATTTTTGCAACTGGTATAACCGGAGCCTTTTGTGTTACTAAATGATATAACAGTAAATATGCTGTACAACATATTCTTTTAACATCCATGCAATACTACATTATTTGTATTATGCTGCCTAAGTGAGGCACTAAGGAATAACATCGTCTCTGCGTCCTTTCAGCCGCAGTTCTGTCCGTCCTTCCATGCGTCCATCTGTACCGCTTTTACGGAGAATAACTCGAAAGAGTGGAAAGGGATTCATATGAAACCCCATGTCATTATAGACGGCTTTGTGAGAAATTGCAGAGTATATGGACGATAACTCTCACTTTATTATGCGGAGCATAACGCCCTTGGATTTAAGGTATTCAAATAAATCTGTGTTCATCGAAAGATGACATTCAGATTAAGTGCAAAGTAAACGAACCACAACTCTTATGTCAGTTTTATTATTTCCCTTTGCTAAATTTGTGTAATGAATTTTTCTTATTCTTGTGTGGAGCAAAACTCCTGAATTATTTAAGAGATTCAAATGAAACTTAACATAATGGTTGAGGGCTTACAGGGGAAAATGCACGGTCTACTGACCATTACTCACTTTCTTCAGGTTTTGTTGTCAATCTAGTAAAATGTTCTCGTGGGAGCATGACCTCATTAGTGTTAAAGGTAATTACATAAAACGTTTTGCATTAAAAGAGGGAATCTCGAGCAATTGCAGACTACAAGAGCCACAATTATTTTGTCAAGATATTCGGAGTTATTTCCCTTTAACTTATGTGGAGCATAACTGTGAAATTATGTCAGGTATTGATATGAATCTTCATTTGCAGAGTTATTGACCTTTGTTATTCATAGGGCATTTATTCATACTTTTTTGAGCGATGACAAATGTGGGGAAAGTCTCTCAACAGTATTGAAGAGAATAGTTAACATGTCATATAACATAATAAGAAACTCATTACAGAGTACATTTTTATTGTTAATTTTCTTTGTATTATTTTTTTCAATAAAAAGATAAAACTTGTTATCTGCCATATCTTGGAATGTTAAGATCACAAAACGACGCTTTGAGGGAATTCGGCACATTGTTTATGTCACAAATCGGCATAAGCGAATCATTTGAAATGTGATACTTTAATAATAATTATAATAATGATAATAATAATAATACTAATATAATAATAATATTATTATTATTAATTATAATAATAATGATAATAAAATAGCCTAAGTTTAACCTTTTCCAGAATTTCATAATACATGGTGTTGTTGCTGTTCACGATTTCAATTTCGACCCCTTCGAGGTAAGGAGGGATGTTGGTGAGGCTGATGTTAAACTTTCGACTCGCCGAGTCGTGAGTCCAGGTCAGAACGGGCTTCCCGTGACGCTCTCGGAAGCACGCGCATATTTCCCCCTTGTGAGAGCCTATAAATATGGTCGTCATAGTAAGCAATAGCCTGTGCATATTTAGAGTTGTGTAACAAAACGCGTGCTTTAGTATCATGACATTGTCATGTAATTTGAAAAACACACACCTGTACTTGATTTTGTTTTGACGTCATTTTATCATGCAAATAGACGTTGGTCCTTTTAATTATAAAATATTAAAAAAGAAAGAATTCTTGATAAGTGATGTAGAAAATCTTTCAACTGGTATTTATCATTAGGCTTATTGACGGCCAGAAAACTTCATAAAGAATATGTGCAAACAATATACAAACAAGGCACCGAATTGTAACCAACTTCAGAAATTTAATACACGTACTTTTCGAGATTGGTATACTCCTTGTATCGGAGCAAGCGATAGTCTCACAGACTTTGCTGCTGGGATCGAGCGACACTTCGCGGCGTTTCCGGGGACACCGTCCATCGGAGAACTTGCCCTTCAAAATACTCCAGATCTGCACGTCCATCAGCACATCCGGCGTGTTCACAAGAGGAATGCAGTCCAAATGGAACATCAGTGATACCTAAAACGTGGGATAAGTATGGAAAATAAAGCACTGGAGGAATGCAGTCCAAATGGAACATCAGTGATACCTAAAACGTGGGATAAGTATGTGAAATAAAGCACTAGAGGAATGCAGTCCAAATGGAACATCAGTGATACCTAAAACGTGGGATAAGTATGTGAAATAACGCACTAGAGGAATGCAGTCCAAATGGAACATCAGAGATACCTAAAACGTGGGATAAGTATGTGAAATAAAGCACTAGAGGAATGCAGTCCAAATGGTAAATCAGCCATACCTAAAACGTGGGGAAAGTATGTGAAATAAAGCACTAGAGGAATGCAGTCCAAATGGAACATCAGTGATACCTAAACCGTGGGATAAGTATGTGAAATAAAGCATTAGATGCATGCAGTCAAAATGTAACATCATTGATACCTAAAACGTGGAATAAGTATGTGAAATAAAGCACTAGAGGTATGCAGTCCAAATTGAACATCAGTGTTACCTAAAACGTGGGGTACGTATGTGAAATAAAGCACTAGATGAATGCAGTCCAAATGGAACATCAGTCATACCTAAAACGTGGGATAAGTATGTGAAATAAAGCACTAGAGGAATGCAGTCCAAATGGAACATCAGTCATACCTAAAACGTGGGATAAGTATGTGTAATAAAGCACTAGAGGAATGCAGTCAAAATGGAACATCAGTGATACCTAAAACGTAGGATAAGTATGTCAAATAAAGCACTAGATGCATGCAGTTCAAATGAAAAATCATTGATACCTAAATCGTGGGAAAAGTATTTGAAATAAAGAACTAGAGAAATGCAGTCCAAATGGAACATCAGTGATACCTAAATCGTTGGATAAGTATTTGATATAAAGAACCAGAGGAATGCAGTCCAAATGGAGCATCAGTGATACCTAAATAGTGGAATAAGTATTTGAAATAAAGAACTAGAGGAATGCAGTCCAAATGGAGCATCAGTGATACCTAAAATGTGGAAAAATTATGTGAGTGTGTAGACATTGAAAAGAACGAGTAACTACTTCTGACATATGAAACCAAAACGGCGCCAAATAAAACCGTTTCCAGGTATAAGCTCAAAAAGGCATATCCGTTATGGTGCATTTATGCTGTAATATATGTTTAAATGCACTTCTAACGCAACACTTTCATTTTTATATAATGTTTCATTTTTTTAACAACGGATTTTATCAAACTTGGGAAAATGCACGTATAAACCATATTAAATATCTCCTAAAAATTGTATTCGAATTGATCCTTCCAACCTTGGGAATTACTTGTTTTTGTTATATGTATATCATAACAACTTAAAAAATGCTCAAACAGACCCAGAGGTTTGGTATTTGGAATGTCACACCCTATTTTGGTTCTCTTCCAAGTTGGTCCAAATCAAAACACCTGGGGGTAAACAGTGGTTCCACCATGTATGTACAATGTATATAGTTTAAACTTTAAAAATCTCTAAAGGCCAAGAAATTTGGTATTTGGCACGTTACATATGTATGTTAGTCAGCAACAAAGTGTGTTCATATCATGACCCTGTATTCAAAATTGGCCCCAACCTACGGGTAACTTTATTTCTTTCTATGTGTAAAGAGAAAAATTTAAAAATCGTACGGCAATCCTCTATCATAATCATTAGCATCGTCATTCCCTTGGCCGATCTGGCCGTTGGAGGCAAATGAGAGAGAGAAATGACAGAGATCCTCCGCAAGTCAGGTCTTTTGTGGGCTGCTCTTGAGTACCTCATCCATGAGAAAGGACGTCCACACTTTTTTCACCCCGCTTTTCTTTTGACGGCCTCGACGGAGACCCTCAAGAGTTCCCTGGACCACAGTCTTGCAAAGTGAGTCGTTCCTGATGACTGTCCAAACCTAGCCAGCTTTTGTCGCTTGATGGTAAGGACGGGCTCTGTGCAACAAGTGCTGTAATGTTCCGAACCTACTCGCTGGTCTTGTGCTCCGGGCAGGAGAAGCGGAGAAGTCTTCGGAGAGACTTGTGTTCAAGGGCCTGTATCCTGCGTTCTGTGTCCGTGTGAAGCAACCAGGTCTCGCAGCCGCACAGTAGGATAGAGACTGCAGTGGACTTGTAGAGCCTGAACTTGATGGGGATGCTGATGGAGCTGCTTTTCCATAATCTGCTCTGTTTAGCCATCGCTGCATTCGCCATGGTCATTCTTATTCGGACCTCAGCGTTGATGGTACCTTTCTTGGATAGGTTTGCTCCTACGTACTTGAAGGTGGTCACTCGCCGTTCATGTGGATGTCTGTGCTGGTGTAGTTCGTGCTATTCACCATGATCTTCAACTTCTCCTTGCTGTCCTCCAACCCATATTTACCTGCGCTATCGTACAGCTTGTTTGCGAGATCTATGAGTACACTGCTGGTACCACCTATGAGATCAATGTCATCAGCGAATCTCAAGTTGAAGATGGCTCTGTCATCGATGGAGATACAGGTGTGGTGGTCTTGGAGAGTATCCTGCATTATCTGCTCAAGAAAAATGTTAAACGGGACGCGGGGACGGGGGAGGGCAGACAACTCTGACGGACGCCCACTGATGTCCTGTAAAAGTCACCTATCTGTCCATTTAGAAGTACAGCGCTGCTGGCTTTTTTGTTCTTGGATGGATTGCACCAGCCCTTTATCAATGCTAAGCCCTATCAGAAGCTGTCATAGGCCATCATGTCACACACATTCGAAAGCATTCACGAAGTCTATGAAGTTGTGAAAGAGCTCACGTTGTTGTTGCAGGTGTTTTTCAATAATGACTCTGCACTTAAATATCTTATCCACTGTGCTCCGCCCAGCTCTGAATCTAGCCTGCTTTTCTGCCTTTAGCCCCTCGGTCTACGTTTCAATCGGTTGAGGATGATGGGGAGTTATTCTTTGCTGATGAGGCTGATGGTGCGATAGTTCTCGCACAGCTTGAGGTTGCCCTTTTTAAGGTAGGAGGATAACCGGCATTGCCGAAGTCGTTGCGTCCTTTCCATGTTTAATCAGTTCACAAGGGACGTTGTCCAAGCCCGGAGATGTTTCTGTCTTCAGGAGGAGCAATGCCTCCTCCACCGCTGCCTTTAGTATGGACGGACTTTCGTCGTCCGCTTCTGGTCTGGGCTCATAATGAAGGATAAAGAGGTCTGATTGAAGGGGGTAGTTGAAGAGGTCGCTGCAGTATTAAGTCCACATGTTCACGACTGCGGCTCTCTCGTTGAGGAGGTTCCCGTCAGAGAACACTGATCTTGGGCTTACTGGTCTTTGGGAGTTTCTTGTGGATGCTGTAGGCCTTCTTAATGCTGCCTGTGTTAATCTTTTTATCAATTTAAATACATCGCTCTTTAATCCACTCCTCCTTGGTCATTTTCATATTTATCCTCACCTCCCTCTTTGTTTTCTGGTATTCTGTCCAAGACTCCTGGCTGGTGTACTTCTCATGCCTTAGCTCTTCTTTTGAAGCAGAGGTCCTTGATTTCGGCGGTCAACCATGGCCTGTTTTTCCTTCTCTATTTCCCACGAACTCCTTCGGCCGATGACAGCAGGACTTCTTGTGTTGGTGTCGTTGGTGATGGTTCTGATGTCATTGTCTACGATGTTTATAGCTGCAAACTTATCGCCAATCCGTGCTTGAAATACCTGTGCTATGTCAGGATCTTTCAAAGTCTAATCTAATGCGACAGTTCTTGGTGATGCGAGTGTTCTCTAGCTTCAGCTTTATAGTGGTGAGCACTAAGTCATGGTCATCCTCGATGTTTGCGCCAGGAGACGCTCTTGTGTTTGTCTTGTTTATGCTGTATTTCTACCGCTCTGGAGCCAGTATGAAATCGATCTGATTGTGCCCTGATGAAGCATGCCAGGTCACTGTTCTGGGTTATTTGTATTGGTGCGGGGTGCTGGCCAGTGTGAGTTGGTCCTTTATCATGTTTGTTTAAATCATGTCCAGCTGACAAAACTTACCAAGTCACATTTTTATGTTTATTTAAATAGTAAAATGACGTATATATTTAGGATCTGGCACGAGTTGTCATGTCATACCATATTTTATTAAACGAGTTCAGAAATTGTGTTAGTAAGCGTACCTTTGGCGAGCCTACTAACGAATTTACTGGACGAGTTTAATAAAAAATGGTATGAAATTACGAGTGTCAGATCTTTTTTATCACATGCTTTTAAATGAGCAAATTAAATACATATGTACGCAAAGATAATGATAAATCTCGAATGTTGTTTACATTTCTTGACGTAATTTGTCGTTGCAACGTCATTTCAGCAAAATAACAAAATGCGATTGGTCAATTGAACGAAAACTAAGCCAATAAAAACGCTTTAAAGTATATTACACATGTGTAAGATAAAAATATTCGTAATTGTTATATTACATGGGAAAGAGGGTATGGCATGTGATACAATAAAATATAATATGGCTAACAGCTTTTATATTTGGCATGTTACATCACATAGTGTTACACTACAAGGATTATACATAAGCTTGTCCTTGGGATCAAAACAATCCACACGCCAGTGGCCATATAGAGGAGAATTTTTTTTTTTAAGTTGTTCTCTTAAACCATACGGTTGAGGGGTTTAATATTAGGTGTGCCATATTGTATATTTTTGCCCTCTAATAACTATGTTCGAATCACGGCCATGGAGTAAAAACTGGCCACGACCCAGGGGTCATGTTTGATATTGATTAAATAACTTTTAAAATCGTCACAGTAACAACAATTCTTAGAGGTGTAATATGCCCCATTTGGGTCGAAATTGGTCCTGTGTGTGTGTGTGGTGTGGGGGGGGGGGTAATCTTGCGATAAGATGTTTTACTTTGAATAATACATGCATAGCATAATATTAATATAATAATAACTTGAACACACCTTTTTACCACAAAGGACATAGCTTTGATATTTTAAATGTAACATCAGAGTGTGGTCCTTTACAACGAGTTTTCAAATATGCACCATGTTTCGAAATTGGTCTAGCCCACATACTAAGATGAGCGATATACGGCCGTCTTAGACCTATTTTTTCAGTCATGTTGTCCTTAAAAGAAAACAATATTAAACAAAAGCCAAATTGTTCGCTGTCTACCTTTGCACGTTCAACACAATGAAACCTCAGTCTGCATTTAGTCCAGAAGTGTCAATGGGTCTTGGATGAATGCTTTAAATGCAATTTTGTATAATTTTTTTATCGAACATAAATGTGCGAAATTTCATTTTGTTTTCTTGAGCCGTTGTTTGGAAATTAGAATTATTAACAGTGTTCCGTTTGAAGTGCATGTGAGTTTATAATCAGAATTAAGGAACAAAAAGAGACATCGGCGCTTAGTGACTCCCTACGTCTCATTAAGAAATTCAATACTGATAACATGTCATGCCTTTATATATTTTACTATGTTTTAATCATGTATACTCATGACTGTTTGTCTATTGCATATATTGATTAAACCAATAAACCAAACCTTAAGTTAAGGGCCTATTAAATATCCGTCATAAACAAACAATTTGTAGCAAGGAAACATGCTTATATCTGTATTTCACTCACATTATTCTCAATCGGCTTGGATTTGGTCATGTTGAACACGATGCAGACTCTGTCCAAGTATGTTTTGTCGTCGACGAAATCCAAAGCAACGACGAACTGGTCAGGAATGGTCGCATCTATAGGTAAAGAGGTGCTGTGTGGATACGATAGAATCGAATAATGGGTACAGTATTATATTGTTGGCGCTGTATAATATTGCATAGAGTAGAACTGCAGTGTAGGTCTGGTAAAATTGCATTGTGGGTGAAGACGACCTTCATTGTGGGTACAGTGTAAACTACATTTTTATATGGAAGAACTGCATTTTGGGTATAACAAAACTGCATTATAGGTATTTTAAAACTGTATTGTTGGTAAAGCAGGTCTTAATTGCGTGTGCTTTATAACAAATTTCGTGTAAAATAGAACTGCGTTTTGAGTATAGTATAACTGTATTGTATGTATAGCAGAACTGTATTGTTTGTTTAGTAGAACTACATTGTGTGAAAAGTAGAAATGCATTTAGTGTTTCGTAGATGTGTAAAGAGTTAACACAAAAAGGTTTTCATTGCGCAAATGGGGTGTTGCTCTAAGACCGATTGTAAATGTATCTAAAAAAGTGAAATTGAATAGAAATTGATATTGAACCAAGTTACCGGTTGTTCAAAGCGCTCAACGACGCTGTTTTAAACTTACTTTGACATAAACGTGTATGTTTTCACTGAAAACCTTAACATCATACCGTTAAGCGCTACCAGACCTCTCGTGCATTACCATTGGACGAGTACGTCCACGCGATGTTTGTGACGTAGTCGTCTGATTTATTGTCCACATACAGCGAGCTCCGGACACTTGTCCTTCCCTTCCCTCTTGCGAACGTGCCATTAGCAATTGTGCTGCATACACCTTTAAATATAATATTAATATGTACTCATGGTTCTAACTTTATGAATGGCTTACGGCGTACTTTTACGTTTTAATTCAATCGCGCAAGGCGTGGTCATGGTAAGTTTTGTTGATCGTCCCTTGTTCAAAGTCCGTGCCTCCGTTATTTACTCTTTTTTTTAACAAGCTCATCCGAAAGCAATCGGCAGAATTTCCCGAAACCTCACATGAAGTTTCTTTGAATGATCCTCTTGCAAGGTTGTTCAAATCGTTATGGTCTGCTGCACAAGTAAACCACCAGGGTTAAAAAAAAAATTAAGATACAAATTTTCGCACAATGGACTAAAATGTCTTCTCGTAAAATTTCATGGTGGTCACTCATAACAATTGTTCAAATCAGTTTCATTGTTAAATGCTTTGGTCTTATGTTAAATAACGGTGCGCGTTCATGTGCCTATTAAACACCAATTATTTGCTTCTGATTAAAAAAGTATTTCCAACATTTCAATCCACTATTGAATTGGCCGCATTGCATTTAATAGGATTTATTACTGTGTCGTGTGTTTATTTATGTATTCATGCATTTCAGCTGTTTATTAAGTACAAGCACACTATTCAGTAATTAAGACTCATTTCCACACGAACTTAATATGTAAATGAGTTTCTGGACACATGTGTAAATGGAAGATCACTAATTGATGCAGGCAGCTTTGATAGATATAGCACTAATCTCAAATGTTTTGTCAGGTCAGGGTCGCTCTTGCATTTAGGTCCCATGATTTAGGTAATTAAAGTTAGTTCACGATGAATTGAAAGTATTACCTACCTTGTCGTATAACCTTGACTTCTGACACTGCGACCTTTGTAACACCGATTGCCTAAAATTAAGATCAAAGTACTGACAGTACTGGTGTGACGATGCTTTTGAAGAGGATGGATATAGAAGCATCGATTTAAGTTTATCTACATCACCACAATTGTGGGTACGAAAATTTTGGGTACGAAAAAAATGGGTACGAACATTTTGGGTACAAAAATTATGCCAAAAAAAAATTGGGTACGAAAAAAAAAATTCGTTACGAAAAAAAAATGGGTACGAAAAAAAAAAATTGGATACGAAAAAAAAATTGAGAACGAAAAATAATCTGGGTACGAAAAAAATTGGGTACGAAATATTTATGGTACGAACAAAAAAATTCGGGGTACGGGGAAGTAGTACCCAAGGGGAATTTGACCCATTCAGCGAAACTGGGAGGCGGGTTACATTCTCGGTCTAATATAATAAGAGATATCTTTAAAAAGATATTCGACGTGTACCACTTATCTTTAAAAAACGCTCTGTTTCAGTAAAACGTTTGTGGGTTATAACATTACGTTACGTTGCAGATATATTAAAAACTTGACATGCTCTTTAATAACACCATGCTCTTTATTTCACATGTATATCAAACCAAGCTTATTATTTCGTTGTTTCCTTTCCTAAGTTAATGCTGTTATGTGTACGGACGTGATTTCACATGCCCATGTGCATGAACATATGATTTTTCTCTTTTGACTTTTGTTGTTGTTGTTGCTCTTATTCAATAAGCTCAGGCATGTTTGTTCGTTCATTACGGCAATAATTTCATGATGATTCCCGAAAGTAGGTATGAGCACATGGTCGAATACGACTTGAATCCGTGAGTTCGCCCATGAACACATGGTAAGGTTAACTAAATCTCCGCGATATGACCTAATATGTGTTTAAAACAGAAAACAATATCCAACAAACGAATGAATTATCAAACATAGTGTGTTCAATGATGTGGCTCTGTAATTTCTATTTGAAAAGTTTATTTAATATGCAAAATGAGTGAGCATGCAGAAGAGCGAGTTTCATAAATGTCGCATGGCTATTATGCTGTTTATATACCATACTCGCTTTAACGTTTACAAATGACAGGTTCGAAATAATTCGTTTTCTGTACACTCATGATCGCGTTTATCGTTAATCATACACGTTTTCATTCGCAATTTATTTACAGAATCGCGACAAATGTCAAATACAATACAGAAAATGCATATTTGTTTCATTGATCTATAACCATATACTGGATTGAATATAACTGATTTAAAATTAACGTTTTCAACTATTATTAAATATTTTTCTCAGAATATGCTGTCCTATTTATAGCTGAGCTTCCTTTACCTTTATCAATGATAATCAGCGAGGTATGCCGATTAGAATCAAAGTACTGAAAGTACTAGTGTGACGATGCTTTTGAAAAGGATGGATATATAGAGGATATTTGTTGGATTCGGTGGAATATCGATTTTCCCAGAAAAACAGCGAAAAATATCGATATTTTCACTGTTATTTTTCACTGTTAAAAACAGTAAAATACCAGTTTATTTCACTGATATTTCTGTATAAATCACCGGAAAGCATAAAATAAATAAGCATCTATTTAAGTTAATCTACATCAGCGCAATAGTGTAATTTTTATTGCTTGTCATTTATCCGCAGGTCAATAGTTAATGGTTGTGGTGCAATAGTTTTCGTTCTTGAACACTGCACTCCCCTTCAATGAGATTTATTTACCTAAAAGTTGCATATTTGAACTTACAATTCTTTTGGGAGTAATGGTCCAGACAACCAATGGATAAAACAGCAACAATATGCTAACCCATAATTTTTCGAGGAACATAATTGAGAATTCCTTTGCTAGCCCCCAATCACAGTATGTTGGGGTATAATAATAGTCAAATTTTGTTTTTCTTCTCAAAAGATTGTCGTAGATTACAAGTTGAGGAATATATCATCCAAGACTACAACTTTTAGAAAGCCATTTTTTCATTTATTCGGCGTAAGCTGCATAAGCCAGCTTTTCACCCTGACTTGACCTTTGTAAGTGTCCAATAAAATTCAAATAAAATTTTCCGCGGCTAGGTACGAATGAATACACTTCATTTATTCCATTGGCTGATTTGAGTATACCACCAGAACACTGGAAACATATCCGCGTCTTTGTACCACTGTTTTACTGTATGAAACAATTTTATCTCTAATGAAAAGGCTTAATAGTTAGAACAGTTTTACACTCAATTCTCGACATCAATACAGTTTGTGCGTACACCTTTTATTTTCAGAGTATTACCAGCGCAAAAGCGTTTATACTTAAAAGGCTATGTTTTCATATTTAGTACTTACTTCCATATTGCTGTCAACATGTTAACATGTAAAAGTATAAAGAGCAGTGGAAGCGAGGCCTCACTTTAAAGAATTGCATTTCAACCCGCGAGGTTTCGGGTCAAGTCGCGGACATTCAGAGTTTATATACAGGTCATCACCGGAGTTCGCGGTCAGTAAAATAATCGTTATATAATAAAGATGCTATCCGTGAACTAGGTTACCTGGAATTTTCTTTAGACCAAAAATATGTTAAAAGAAGATATTCAGCAATATAATTATGGTATGTCAATAATAGATTCTTAATGTGTTTTCAACAATACAATGATAAATATTATTTTTAATAAATTTAACAATAATTATTCCACCATATTGCCTAATGTACTAAAGTGATATTATGAGCATGTAACAGTTTATAGGTGTCTATCGCAACCGTTGATTATTTTTGATGTTTCTACTTCATATACACTTATAGTAATTAATGCAGCATCAACATACTAAAACAATATACCAGAAAGAGAAAAATAATGCATTTGAATATTAACCGTACTTTCGTTTGACAACTGATCATGCGTTTACGAGTTGAACCTAAATTTAGTTTTAGTGCAGATTTGTTCATACGACACAAAGACACAATATTGTTTTACGGATCATTTCGGCTTACAGGACTGGGTGGGTCACGTAAGAATATCGAATATAAAATATATTTTTATAAACAACTGGTAGCAAGGTGAGTTGCAGATAATTGATCAGTAACCACATTTTAACTAACTATTTTGACCTGTTAATTCTTTTCAGTTCAATTCAACAGTGCAAAATGCCCATAATATCACTTTAAGCATGAGCACGATGATTCTCGATACTGTTAATAATCGAATCAAATAGCAATGCCCGACAGACCACTAAAACAGGTTTGTTCTCGTGTGGCCGGTTGACTCATATGTTTAAATTTCACTTCCATTCTTCTTTTGGTTTTCTGTTTTGTATCTATAGGTTTATGACCAGCAATATGTTATAATGTAAAATAAGCCGCGAAAACTCCCCGTAACATCCCGTACTGCGTGTGATGCAGCTAAGAACTGCACAGAAAAAGACATTCGCTATCCTTGATCTCATTCATTAAACTATTTACGCCGTATATCTTTTTTAAAGATATTTCTTGTTTTTATTGATAAGCAAGGTTTTGTAACAATCTATACTTTACATAGATAAACAGCACAATGTGGCTCACCTGAAACTGCTTGTTTCCTAGTGGTGTTAACTAATTTTTCATGAAGATCTAGAAAAAAAAGGCATTGTGAGTATGAACAAACTATTTGCGTCTATCCGATCTAGTTGAGCCTTGTTACCGAGTTCCTACTTTTATTTATTTGAACATTCTGACCAACTGCCATGAAGATCAGGTAAAAAAAAGTGTTAACATAGATTTTAATGATTTTTGTTATTGATCAAATGCATGGAAGCACATGACCCACTTTGGAACGTGACCTGTTAATCACTGAGTCAACCCCTTCTGACCTTAATTTTGAATATGCTACTTTCAAGCTCGACTTTGAATTCATTTAAAATAATAACCAATTTACAAGTGGATCAGAGAGAGAATGTGACCACTAAAGTATTAACAGACCTTTTCTTATATTTGACCTAGTGTTCTAATTTTTGACAGAATATGAAACCCAAAATGACATAGAGGTGACTACGTTTCATAAGAATCTGGCAAAGAGTTGACACCCAAATTTAAACATTGTAAAATGATATATTATGTGTTCACAATAAACTTTGGATAAAATACAACAGACAAAGAGTGAAAACAAAAGCTCACCTTGTCACATCATAACAAGTGAGCAAAATAACCAAAACTATGACATCATATAATTGCTAAGTAACTTCCAATAACAATAAAATGTTACTTTTGAAACAAATACAATACCTTCCCTTTCTTACTACAGGCTGTTCTAAAACAAGATAGCCCTGTATCGCTCACCTTAAACTCCTTCTATAGTGTCAAAAACTTGTGTATGATTTGACTAAGTTGTAACCTAGCTTTAGCCTGCACATGACCAACTTGCAAATTCAGCTTTTGATTTGATTTAGATGGACATTGTAAGCAATTTTCATGAAAATCAGGAAGATAATGTGAACTGTAGAAAGGTAAAGGAAGTTTGC
The DNA here is from genome assembly GCF_020536995.1 of Dreissena polymorpha. Taxonomy (NCBI): domain Eukaryota; kingdom Metazoa; phylum Mollusca; class Bivalvia; order Myida; family Dreissenidae; genus Dreissena; species Dreissena polymorpha. The sequence continues at coordinate 34,568,891 of NC_068359.1, forward strand.
TATAATTTGACCTAATGACCTAGTTTTTGACAAACTACCAACTTTCAAACTGAAACTTTATTTCATCGAGATAACATTCTGTCTAATTTTCATGAAGATCTGGAAGAAAATCTGACCTCTGGAGTGTTCACTAACCTTTTCTGTGATTTGGTCTGATGACCTAGTTTGGACCACATATGACCTACTTTCAAACTTAACTAGAATTGACCGAGATGAACATTTACCAACATAAGACAAACAAGGGCTGTTTGTAAAACATGCATGCCCCCATATGGGCTGTCAGTTGTAGTGGTAGCCATTGTGTGAATACATTTTTTGTCACTGTAACCTTGACTTTTGACCTAGTGACCTGAAAATCAATAGGGATCATCTGCCAGTCTTGAGTTATGATCAGGAAACATTTTTACTGTTATGAGTCACTGATCTTGACCTTTGACCAAGTGTCCTGAAAATCAATAAGGGTTATATACCAGTCATGATCAATGTACCTATGAAGTTGCATGATCCTAGGCGTAAGCATTTTTGAGTTATCATCCGGATACCATTTTACTGTTTTGAGTCACTTTGACCTTTGACCTAGTGACCTAAAAATCAAAAGGGATAATCTGCCAGTCATGATCAATGTACCTATGAAGTTTCATGATCCTAGACGTAAGCATTCTTGAGTTATCATCCGGAAATCATTAAACTGTTTTGACTCACTGTGACCTTGACCTTTGACCTAATGACCTGAACATCAATAGGGGTCATATGCCAGTAATGATCAATGTACCTATGTAGTTTCATGATCCTAGGCCTAAGCATTCTAGTCGCTGTGACCTTACCCTTTTTCCTAGTTACCTGAAAATCAATAGGGTTCATCTGCCAGTCATGATCAATGTACCTATGAAGTTTCATGATCCTAGGCCTAAGCGTTCTTGAGTTATTATCCGGAAACCATCTGGTGGACGGACCGACTGACAGACTGACCGACATGTGCTCAACAATATACCCCGAATAAGCCACATAAGAAATGCAGCATAACACATTCTAAAAGTAAGACATCTGTGCAATGATATCTTTTCTTCAAATGGTAAGATGAACAAACAAGAGGGCCTGAAAGTCCCAAAGTCGTTCACCTGAGATAACAAGATATTATTGGGACAAATATTGTGACCAAAATTCATGAAGATCGGAAAATAAATGTGGCCTCTCGAGTGTTAACAAGGTTTTACTATAGCAATATAAGGAAAAATGCCACACCCCCTGGCAGCCATGTTTTTAACTAGAGCTGTAACGATTCACCCATCATTCGATTCGATTTCGATACCAAATGGGCCGATTCGATAATTTTCGATTCGATTCAAATTAAACTATTTGCTGCTTATTTTACAAACTATTTCATGTTTGGTTTGTCCAGAGCATGAATTGATATGTTTGGTATTTGTTATTAACTTATTAGTTTGTACATTTAAAGTGTTTATTTTTTGAAATACAATTAAAACGCAACATTGTTTTATGAGTAACACATTTGTTGAACACAACATCCTGTTGATTTATTCTTAAATAACATAAAATGCACATGCGTTTAACAGAAAACAACAACAAACAAAAATGTAAGTATATAAACAACATACAGTTGACTTCTTAACAGAATGCACAAAGTTTATTAAACAAACCATATGGGTAACTTAGTCAACAAAACAAGTTTTGCAAGTTGCCTTTGCATCAGAAACTTCGAAAACCCGAAATGTTCGAAATACTTTTAATTTTATTTTTTTGACGGTGCGTCTTTCGGCATGGTTGAAGAAGCCATTTTACTGGCTGATGTAATGCTCAGCATGTTATTCATTCATTCATTCATTGGATCCATATTGGCTATTGACCAATCACAATACGTATTACAAATGACAAGAACGTTAAGACGACGGTTTTGGAAAGGAAGGTTTGAAATTCGGATCAATTGGGATTGCAGTGAATCGAATCGAAATTGGCCGTATTGGTATCGAAATCGAATCGGCGGCGTTGAACCGGTTTTTCGATTCATCGAACCGAATCGTTACAGCTCTATTTTCAACCAATTGTAACCATTTTCGAACTGATCCAAGATATCATTGCGACTTATATTCTGGCCAAATTTTATGAAGATTGGAATATAAACGTGGCATCCACAGAGTTAACAAGGCAAATGTTGACGGCACACGACGGCCATAAAGCGATCACAAAAGCTCACCATGAGCAAGTTGTGCGATTACACTCAACGTGTTCAAATTTTTCTCACAGGCTTTGCCATTGACCTTTATAGTATGGATGGCTTTGTTATTATTTATTGCTATCATGTACCTGCAATATTGTGTGTATGTTTACAATACACAAAGCATATGATATATATAGACTAATTGAGCTTATAATAATCTGATTACTATAGCAGGTCAATTTAGGACTTAAAAAACTTTTTTTTGTCCTGATTTCATGAAGACTTGAGATATTTATGCACATAGAGTTTCAAGATATGGGATGATCCACAAATAAAAAGAATTTTTGATCTGTTTTGTGCAGGCTCTTTTTCCATGACTGTCAAAGTGAAATTTCCATGTGAAAAGGATGCCAATTTTTTTTTAAGTACTTCATTCAACCATTGTGTATAATGAACTGTTCTGCATATATTTTGCCATTTTGATAGAAGATGACCAGGGTGACAAAGAAAAGGGATATGCATTTGAGAGCTGGTCAGGACTCCATATAAAAGTGGTTATATTTAAAAATGTTTAATTACCACATGACCACGGACTCTAGATCTCCGTGACATGACTAAGGTTCTAAATTAATCTAGTATGAACTATATCTTTTTAACACTAAAAATAATATTTGATGTACAAATTTAATCTACCAATGTGTACAGATACTACTTAACATATATTTGACTGTATTGAATGTTGGAACTAGTTAAAATATCCATTAGAAAAAGAGATCAGGATATGAAATATTCATTGCCTGAAGTACTGACCCTGGAGCTTTGTTTATATATCTTTAAACACACTAATTAAAGAAGTAAAACAATACATTGATACAACAGAGGTAAAATCAGCCCATCTTAACAATATGATACATAATTATGTATCATATTTTTTTATCTGGATCTGGATAGGTACACAGCAGGATGTTTAGGTGTGCGCGCTGCGTGAGAGATATAGGAGTTACTTATATTTTGAATTTAATTTAATTCACTGAAATTCATCACTGAAGTTACAGTATGATCTCATTTGATATAGATGTACATGATTGTATCAAGCAAAATATATTTAATAATTATCAGTATTAATTCACTGTCATGATTTTAGTATCATTTAAATGATTTCAGTAAAGTCTATCATTCATATGCATCAATTTTGTAAATATCAATATAAGTATACTACATGAAAACATTTTTGAAACAAGGGCTGTTTGTAAAACATGCATGCCCCCCCCCCCCATATGGGCTGTCAGTTGTAGTGGCAGCGATTGTGTGAAAACGTTTGTTTGCACTGTGACCTTAACATTTGACCTAGTGACCTGAAAATCAATAGGGGTCATCTGCGAGTCATAATCAATGTACCTATGAAGTTTCATGATCCTAGGCATAAGCTTTCTTGTGTTATCATCCGGAAATCATTTTACTGGGTCAAGTCACCGTGACCTTGACCTTTGACCTAGTGACCTGAAAGTCAATAGGGGTCACCTGCGAGTCATGATCAATGTTCCTATGAAGTTTCATGATCCTAGGCGTAAGCGTTCTTGAGTTATCATCCGGAAACCATTTTTCAAAGTTAAGTCACAGTGACCTTGACCCTTGACCTAGTGACCTGAAAATCATCAGGGGTTATCTGCGAGTCATGATCAATGTACCTATGAAGTTTCATGATCCTAGATATAAGCGTTCTTGAGTTATCATCCGGAAACCATTTTACTATTTCGGGTCACCGTGACCTTGACCTTTGACCTAGTGACCTCAAAATCAATAGGGGTCATCTGCGAGTCATGATCAATGTACATATGAAGTTTTATGATCATAGGCCTAAGCATTCTTGAGTTATCATCCGGAAACCATCTGGTGGACGTACATACGGAACGACATGTGCAAAAAAATATACCCCCTCTTCTTCGAAGGGGGGCATAATAATACAGTAGCATGAACCAACAAGGGAGGCAACTTGTTATGCCACAATTTGGCAGTGTATAAAAAGTGGTACTTAATTATCTCGCTTAACATGGGTCTTAATTACGTTTAAAAGCTATTTTCTGATTGGATGAAACAGTCCGAAATCATCCAATGAATAAAGTCGAGATATTTATCTTGCGGAACATGCAATGCCATGCCGCATGCAAGCTATTTAGAAAGTAAATATCGTAAATCAAAAAGTTTGTTATGTTTTTTTTCGCGGTCATAGACAGTGTTCCTGGCTGAAATCGATGCAATATTACTTATTAATCATTCATGTATTAGTTTTTAGCAAGAAAGAGGTAGAATATTTGTGTTAAACATAAGAATTTTTATTTAAACTTGTGTCTGCTACAATTTAACGAGTGGTTACGGAAATTACCGATTGTACAGATGTATCGACAGACATATGCAAAACGAAAAAATAGCTTGCATATTTCAAGTTTATCAGCCTTGAAATCACCTATTAATCAAATGAGAATCGAAATTATTAAAATATAAACCAGGATTGTTCATTAACACCAAAATCTTTGGGCACAACCATAATATTTTTGGAAACCGCGACGTATTGTTTTTCGGAAACCGACGATCGGTAATTTCCGTAACCATATGGAAAATTTCATCACTGACAAGTTTTGTTTTTAATGTTTTTCTCAAATATTCTACCACAAAATTATTGTATACCATTACACAAATGCATAACAAGTAATAATTCCTTGATTTTGGGGAGGGACACTGTCTATAAATGCTTATAAATACGCATTAAGGCTAAACTTAAGTGCATAAAATATTGAAAAATAAATCATAATTCAAGTGTAGTCAAGTGTTCGTTCCATCCGATATATTGATTCATCCACATTGCTCAGTAACTCAATTATATTGGAAATTATTACGAATATCTGATAAAACTTGCATTATTTATTTTTATCTTTAAACTTCCATTTCATAAATGTTTTTTTTTGATAAACGTCGTCAATTATATATAGATTTCTCTATTGTTTTAAAAACATTTAGGCAAATATTACTCATGTAAGATAAAATTAATAAAATTTTGATCAGTATGTTGGTTTATCGGTCAATAAAAATATCACTTTGAACATTGAATTATTTTAAAGTTATTACAAATAATAAATGTTCACTGAACAAATGATTCATAACACATATAACAGATTGATAGGAAGATATGAACAAATCAAGGTTGCTAGGTTGCCCGCCTAGAATGGTCCTGTTAGTATGGAAGTACTTGATATCTAAATTTATTAGCCGTTGGGTGTTGTAAAGACATAAAATATTTTATGAAATGTCTCAAAGTGTAGAATTATTTTGCATTTAGTAAAAGAAAGGCAACATATAACCCTTAAGTGGCTGACAAGAACTTGTGGCTGAATACAAATAAAAAGAGGCATTATGCTTCTTGAAAATACAAGTAAACATCATTATATATGAATTTTCTGATCAAAAGTGTTACCTAAAAATTCATAAAAAATATAATTTTCAAAGAAATCCTTTAAAACAAAAAGAACATGCCTTCTTAAACCTTAAATATTAGTCCTGCAAGAATTTTACATCAATTATTTATGTTTGAAAAAATCATTGGTTCATGCTAAATACAGTTTGATATACTGTAAATAATGTAACTACACTTCCAAGTAGGAGTCCATCAAACTATTGCAACCGAAACACCTGGTGTGCCAAGGCACCAGCCGAAGTCAAATGCCTTCTGACTTCGTGCATTTTACTATTTATAACATCTACATCAGTTACAGATACATGTTTACATTTGTATGTGTTTAAAAAAATGTATAATCTTAAATGACATCTTCTGACCATGCATGTCCTAGATTTCAAAATCCAGGCCCTGGTCTGACACATTGGTAACATTAACGTTAAACTATTACCAGGCTTCTGAATTTAATTAGCCAGGTCACAGAAAAGGGGCATTCTAATCAGTATCCAATTAAACTAGTTGTCATTGTCAGAAAACCGCTCTTAAGCAAACAGCTTTCAAGAAACTGCAGGCTGATCTGGATCTAAACTGGCCACACCCGCCTTAATGTCTCTTTTACTGTGATACAGTTCATTTAACTTTAAAGGGATCTTTTCACGTTTTGGTAAATTGACAAAATTAAAAAAAGTTGTATCGGATTCGCAAATTTTCGTTTTAGTTATGTTATTTGTGAGGAAACAGTATAACTGAACATTTACCATGGTCTAATAAAGCCATTATATGCATCTTTTAACGATTTCAAAATTATAAAGCGTTGCAACGCGAAACGATTGAATAATTTGGAGAGTTCTGTTGTTGTCGTTTAATTTTGTGAAAATACGAAGATTGCTTATATTAGGTATAAACTACGTCAACCATTTATACTTGGCAGAATAGTTGAGCAGGCTAATGCGTTTTTACTTCAGGACTAAGGGGGTCACTGGTTCGAGCCCTGCTGCGGGCTACTTTTTTTTAGAATTTTATTCTGGATTTTTAACTGGAGCTTTTAAGATCCAATGTTTACATTTATCAATATAAAGCATTTAATGACTTACTTCAGAACATGCCAAAATATGTGAAAAGGCCCCTTTAACATGATATCTACTCCTATAAATATGAGGTCGATATACATGGACTAAACGGTATATTACGTCTAATTATTTGGACTATAATGATATCAACTACTTAAATTGAAAGAGGAAAGAATTCATACAAACCAGTAATTTGAGTAAAGAGTTTGTAATCAATTGTATTGCAGGACAGCTTGGTGATATGCAAATCCCATATGACATCGGATATCGGGTATCATAGCCATTCAATAAGTCGCAAAATGCTCGAACAAAATGTATAAAGAAAAATGTGACTTAAATTGATAACTAAAAATACCAGTATCATCAGTATGCCAGTTTTGCCTTGTCAAGCTGTCGAGATCCAGAAAGTGCTTCATTCACATCGAATATACTCTTCGAATTCCATTTATTGTTGCATTACTAAATAGCGAAACAAGCCGATTAAAGCTGTAAAAAAGTTTTGACACGAGTGTTATCAAGTCTCTCATGGGCGAAGCCATTTTTGTAGAAAGTAATTCATTCATATCGAATATATCCTTCGAATACCATCCATTGTTGTCATAAGCGGAGATTTAGTGAATAAATAATTCATATATCATAAATGACAGCTTCTACATAGCGAAACAAGCCAATTTATGCTGTAAAAAAGTTTTGACACGAGACTGTCATGGGGGCGGCCATTGTTGAATGTTGAAACACGAACGACAACTCTGCTAGGAGAATGTTATCAATGAAAATCAACGAGGTCGAGGTATTTCGATTAGAAAAACTGAGTTATCTCAATCGGACTGGCTCGGTCTTTTACATAGGTCGCCATTGTGAAGAATTATTTGATGGCATCATACCTAAGACGATGCTGAAACAGCATCGTCAAAAATCGAGCTATCTCAATCGGGCTGGCTCGGTCTTTTACATAGGTCGCCTTTGTGAAGAATTTTTTCATGGTGTGATAACTTAGACGAGCATCGTCAAACATAACATGCAAGAAACCGGTTTCGACACCTTAGCATGTAGCAAACACGTTTATCTTCGCAGTAATTTACAGTAATTCGGAGAACAAAGGCGTTTTATATTGTTTTTTCCATAAAAATGCTTAATAAGGTGGTATTGTATTTGGTAACTGTACATGTATTGTTTTATTCTACTCACATATCGTAAAAAATATACCTATCTAAGCGAATAAACTGAAATTCAACTGACTATACATTACATGTCAATGCGTTTTTTTTACTTTGTTTACGACGATATAACGGGTATCAACATTCATCTCCAACGTCGTTCAAGACTGAAATTGACCAATTGTCTACAAACAAAAACAAATTGTGTGGAAAATGTAACAGTGGATCCTCTTGATTCAAGAGGATCCACTGTTACATTTTCCACACAATTTGTTTTTGTTTGTAGACAATTGGTCAATTTCTTAAATAAAAATACATCATACCTTCATACTGTAGCTTCCTTTGCATGTTCCCAGCCATGTGTCCAGCTCTGTTCGCAGCAGCTCTTTACGCAGTTGCAATGTATGCAGCTGTGCGGCGGTTTGTGGGTTTAGTTCCAGCGAGAGTGTACAGACTGTAACCAGCAGCGCCACGCGTAGCCACATGCTCACGGCGGTCATCTGGGGAGAAAATGTGACTATTAATTGTATTTTGTCTGCAGTTGACGCTTGACAGACTTTTACCTTAACTGTACATTAAAGTTTTGATCAACCGAGCCTAGTGCTTTACAGATGGCGTATTATACATACACAATCGTAAATAATGGAATTCATGTTTAATAAGTATTTTGTTGATATCTGTTCAGAGAATAGCCCTTTTCTGATGATGTTCATGCCAATTTTGAATTTTTCTACGGATTTGTTTCCTTTTAATATTGATGAATACAAGCAAGCTTTCTTCAAAATTGGGTTATTGGATGTCACGAGATAAATTATCGGACAAAGACTAAATAATTTGCATCATATTTATTGATATGGGTAGTTCGCCCGTTATGGTGAACATTTATAAACTTCTAGTCCCCAACTTTTTATTTTTACTTCAAAAGTAATAATACAAACATCCCTCAATATTTTAGTCCTTTCGATTGTCGATCTCAATAGTTTTACATAAATTATAAATGCGAAAAATATAACGTAGATAATCCTGCATTATATTGAAACACATTATTACTGGGGATGTATAATTAAAATAAGTATCCTCAATGTGATTTAGACCAGTGATCTTTTCAAAAGTAAAGAAAGCGCGACATAAATACGGCTGGCTTGCTTCTGGCGTGAACTAAATCGATGTAATTTGAAAAATTATCTGAAAGCTAGATTAGACTGCACCAATTCAATTAAGTTCGTTTAAACTTTTTAGATAAAAAAAAGGTTCGAGCTTTAGCCGGTCAACATGTATAGACTCAATAGTTGTCATGGCTTAGTATATGTAGAAATTTATAACATCGAATTACACTGTATATGAAAACGTATTACGATTAGGAAAACTATAAAGAATTAAAATACATAGCGTATTTTTATCAGTCAGTATTGGATATATTTTTTTAGGTCACCTGATTGCTCAGGTGAGCTTTTGTGACCGGTCTTTATCCGTCGTCCGTCCGTTCGTTGTCCGTCCACATTTGATTGTAAACACTCTAGAGGCCACATTTATTTCCGATCTTCATGAAACTTGGTCAGAAGCTTTGTCCCAATGAAATCTCGGTCGAGTTCGAAACTGGGTCGTGTCGGGTCAAAAACTTGGTCACTAGGTCAAAAAATAAAAACCTTGTAAACACTGTAGAAGTCACATTTCATGCCCAATCTTCATGTAACTTTGTCAAAATGTTTGCCTTAATGATATGTTGGTTGAGTTCAAAAGTGGTTTGGTCAGTTGAAAAACATGGCCGCCAGTGAGTGGGGCAGTTTTCCCTATTTGGCTATAGAGAAACCTTGTAAACACTCTAGAAGTCACAATTTTTGCCCAATCATCATGAAAGTAGGTCAAAACATTGGTTTTATTGATATCTCGGACGAGATCGAAAATGGTCCAGATCGGTGAAAAAACATGGCCACCAGTGGGCGGGGCATTTTTCTCTATATGAATATAGTGGCAGTTTTCAATATTTGGCTATAGAGAAACCTTGTAAACACTCTAGAAGTCACAATTTTTGCCCAATCATCATTAAGTTGGTCAAAACATTGGTTTTATTGATATCTCGGACGAGTTCGAAAATGGTCCAGATCGGTGAAAAAACATGGCCGCCAGTGGGCGGGGCATTTTTCTCTATATGTATATAGTGAAAACATGTGAACACTCTACAAGTCACATTTTTGGCCCAATTTTCATGAAATTTGGTCAAATATTTGCCTTAATGATATGTTGGTTGAGTTCAAAAGTGGTTTCGGTCCATTGAAAAACATGGCCGCCAGTGGGTGGGGCAGTTTTCCTTATTTGGCTATAGAGAAACCTTGTAAACACTCTAGAAGTCACAATTTTTGCCCAATCATCATGAAAGTTGGCCAGTGGGCGTGCATTTTTCTCTATATGTATTAAGTGAAAACATGTGAACACTCTATAAGTCACATTTTTGGCCCAATTTTCATGAAATTTGGTCAGAACATTTGTTTCCTTGATACGAGAGTTGAGTTCAAAAATGGTTCCGGTCAGTTGAATAACATGGCTGCTGGGAGGGGGGGGGCAGTTTTCTTATATTTATATAGTAAAAAAAGCTTGTGAACACTCTAGAAATCACATTATTTGCCCAATCATCATGACACTTGGTGAAAAGATTGGTTTTATATATATCTCAGATGAGTTCGCAAATGGTCCCGATCGGTAAAAAAAACATGGCCGCAAGGGGGTGGGACAGTTTTTCTTATGTGACTAGAGAGAAACCTTGTGATCGAATACTATAGAAGTCACATTTTTGCCTAATCATCGTGAAACTTAGTCAATACATTGGTTTTATTGATTTCTCTGACAAGTTGGAAATTGCTCAGATCGGTGAAACACACTTTTTAGCGCACCTGATTGCTCTGGTGAGGTTTTAGGATTGGTCTTTGTCCGCCGTCCGTCCGTCCACATTTGGTTTGTAAACACTCTAGCATTCACATTTCTCAAGCATTCTTTATCAAAGTTGCTGAAAGATCTCGGTCAAGTTTGATAATGAGCAAAATCTTAAAATAATGCCATAATTATTGCCCTTAGATTGTCCAAATTTTTATTATATTGTACAAAATCCTTGTTAACACTCTAGAGGTCACAATTTTGTTTCAGATTTTATGAATCTCGGTCATAATATTTATTTTTGTAAGCAATTAAGTTTGATGTTTTGTAAGGGGGGTCAACTCAAAATATAGGTTATCAGGTCAAATCTTACAAAAACAATAACACTCCATACGCAAGAGTTTTGGTTCAATAATGATGAAACTTGACCAGGATGTTTGTCTGGACAATATCTAGGTCAAGTTTGACATTTGGTAAAGATTGAATGAACCGACTCCTCTCAGGTGAGCGAACTAGAGCCATCTTAGCCCTCTTGTTCCAAATGGTTTTAATTGATGAAAGCACGATTTAGACACTAGTGAACAAATGTGTGCGGTGGAAACATGAAAAATTGATCATGTCGCTATTAAAATAATCGCATTTTTTAAAAGTTGTATGGGAGTTCGTTCGGAGAGCGCATGGTATCAGTGAGACAAACATTTTGACCACGTTTCATAACGATTGAACAGTAAAAGTAGCCTCAAGAGTGTTAACGAGTTATATGTTAAAGACGGTCGACAAATGACGGACAAAAGGTGATCACACAAAGTATAATGTCTTGTGCAACAACTCGAGGGATGAAACTTGATCAACGTATTCATGAGTATGTGAAATTATGCTCCTGATTATTTAGGTGATTGTTTTCAGATTTTGAGTTATGTCCCTTTTGTTGTTAAAGGTGACATGTTTGGACTTACGTTGTGTGTAGATCAAACCGTGTCACTGCTGCAATATTATGAACGTGTGAACCTTGGTAGTTTGGTGCTTCTTTGCTAGATGTCATTACAAGTATGGCAATTTCTCAAGCAGCTTATAGCTAATTAAGTTGAACGTTTATCGCGCGTAAATCAACAAGTATAACTGATAGAGTGATGAACCTTTCAGACATATGTATGCACATTAATCTAAAATGGATGTACTAATAGGCTGTAATAGCGTAGGTTGGAGGGACTCCCAAGAAGTGGGGTGGAGGCATCTGTGTCATATTGACACATATGCAGCTATTACAACTTTGTAGTAATTTCTTTGGTCAGTTTAGTTTATCCATTTTGCTAAAATTATAGTGTATAACATAATGTATGCAAGTTCACATTAAACAAAATGTTTCTTTTTCGTAAAGTAGGCAAATGTTGTTTCCATTTAAAATTCATCCGTACATGGTATGCATAGAAATAACGTATTTAGTAGAATTAGTAAGACGATGTTTATACATGTACTATCAAAATATAATATGCTAAAGAATGTGTTTATCATCCAGCGTATTATGTTTTCATTCATGGACGTCATTTCATTTAGAAATGACACGTTGGTTGAAGACAATAAATGGTTAATAATGTTGTGCTCAGGTGAGCTAAAAATGTGGGACATCAAAAACATTACTCCGCTGTTCATGACATTTGACCAATATCGGATGGAAAAAAAGTTGGACTAACAGTTTATATTTAAAAGTAAAATTTGTCGAAATGTGGACTCAAACCGATTCGCTCCGAAATGCTGACTTGTTTTGAATAGGGCAAAACAATATTTTATAGAGAATTCATCTGTGGTTCACTTTATATCGTAAATTGAATCTTAAAACTCAACGGTTCATAGGGCCAAAATTTCAAAATATATGAAATGTATTTATAGTCAGACGCTTTTAATAATTTTAACAAGTTTTCACTCGACCCGAAAAAAACCTGCATACCGTTTCTATTTCCTTAAAGTATATAGAAATAATTAAAAGTATTCACTCGGTGTACTTTTATAGGCGGAAAAGTATCACATTACGCTCGACGCTACATGCTTTGTGGTATAGTAAACATCAAATTGAATAGATTTGACCAAAGGCGTACTTCTTATTTTCGATATTTATCTCTTTTCAGCATGTTATGTGATGCAAACCTTCGTCTATAGCCATAAGAAGATCTGATCTGAAGATTACATATTATCATGAAGGGTCGCAGTGTCACTGAATTGTTGCGAATAACCTACAGAGACTTCTTAACATTTTATGAACCTCGCTTTCATGAACCTAAAAAATATATTTTTATGATTTTTTAAAGCTAGCGAGGCGTTGAAACAGCGCTACATGAAGTATCAAAGATTTGTATTGTATTTTTACGCTGCATACATTACAAAAACTTCAGTAAACAGTTTTATAATAGGAGAGGTAACTCAAATACGATATCTTGCTGTAGGGCCAGAAACGTCTACCTTGGTGATTGTATACTACCGTGTCTCTATTGGACGGTAATAGCTTAATGCAGCTTCAACAGGATCGCAGAACATAAAGCATTGCATCAAATGCGAATGACATAATCAAGAAGTCTGAGGTTATTGTTTTGATAAAGTTTAAGCTTATACCTTATGCCGCACTCGTCTCTATCGAAAAGTTCATGGTGGTCGCCAACGTCCGATGTTTGAATAGTTTTTTAAAGACCTAAGTTATTGTAATAACTTGCGTCCACTTTTCTTACGTCAAATTTGATGGTCGTGTCCTAAGGCCACTATATTGCTATTGCTTGATTCTATTGCCATGGTTATTGTCAACCTCCAGTGATGTGGTCATTGCTTACACTCAATATTTTATTAGTGTCTACTTCAAACGTTTAATACCTACGTCGAATCTGTGGTAATTGGAAACGTCCTATGCTTTGGCCATTGTATACGCCCAACGTTTGGTCCATTTGCCTACTTCAAATGATGCGGTTATTGCGTACGTCCAATGCTATGTCTTTTATTATAATGATTGCTCACGTCCAATGTTAGGAACATTGCTTACCTCCGAGTTTTTTTACATTTGTTAATATCTAGGACCTGTTGCTTAACCCCTTGATATTGTCATTTCTTTCGTCCAAGACTAAATTATGGCGGTCGCTAACGTCCGATACTAGCGTTGTTGATTTGTTAGGATCAAAGCTTCCGTCTGTGACTAGCAGCCTTAAGACCACTAAAGTGCTGATTACAGACACATGAAATACACATATTGCTAACGTCCGATGCTAGGTACATTGTTAAAATGCGATGTTCGGAAGATTGCTTACGTCCGATGTTTACACATTCAGTCTACGGCTTTGTGCATTTCTTTCGACTAACGCTAGGTACGTTCCTGTTGTATAATGATTAGTAAATTGCCACCGTCCGATGCTAGGTACATTTCCAACATTGCTTAGGTCAGATGCTAGGTAAATTGACATCGTCAAAGGGAGGTTAAATTGCTAACGTCCAAGTATATTGTAAACTCCCGGATTAAGCTACACTGCTAACGTCCATTTCTTGGTATATTGCTAACGTCAACGTTTAGAGACAATCCTTACGTCCGATGCTAGGTTTGTAGTTTGAAAACCAAGGCTAAGTATATTGCAAATTTCCAAGGCCAGGTATATTGATAACTTCTTAGACTGGTTATATTGATAACTTGTAAGGCTGGTAATATTGATTACTTCTTAGACAAGGTTTATTGATAACTTCTTAGGCCGAGTATATTGATAACTTCTTAGGCTGGGTATATTAATACCTTCTTAGGCCGAGTATATTGATAATCTGTTTGGCTGGGTATATTGAAAACTTCTTAGGCTGCGTATATTTCTAGCGTCCGATGCTTGTTGCATTTTTTATGCCCGATGCTGGATTTATTGCTTACGGCCAAAGCTGGGTATAGCGCTTACATTCAAGGCTGTTTAAATCTGATGCAAGTAATATTGCTAAAGTCAGATGGTAGGAGCATTGCTTACGTCCGAGTTCATATATAACGGCCGATACTCAGTACATATCTGACATGCGATGCTTGTTTAATTGCTGCGTCCGTTGCTAGGTACATGGCTTGCGTCCGTTGCTATGTATATTGCTAACGTCCGATGCTAAGAACATTTCTTAGGTCCAATGCATGGACAATTGCTAACGTCAAATGCTTGGTATATTGCTAACAACACACTATATTTATATTTATTATATCCGATGTAAGGAATATTGCTAACGTCATTGTTAACGCTTTTATGTGCATTGCTTACTTCCGATGCTAGGAACATTCCGTCCACGGCTAGGTTTATTGCATTCGACCGATGCCAGAAAAATTGCTTACATCCGATTTGCTTACGTCCGATGCTCGTTTCGTTGCTATTTTTTTGCTATTTTAGCAACCTCGGTTATCGTCATTGCTTACGGCGTTTTTTTATCAAAGCTTAGACTATTTTTTACGTCCGATACTATGTTTATTGCTAACGTGCGAGACTTAGGTCAATGATTACGTCCAATGCTGTGGACATTGCTTACCACATTGCTCCGTGCTAACTTTCGAGCCTATTGCGAACGTCCAATGCGGAGGGGATGACTTTCTTACGTCATAGGCGTTGGTCATTGTTAACGTCCGAAACTATGGTTATTGCTTACGTACGAGCTTATAATAAATGCGAACGTCCCAGGATATGGTCATTACAACGCTCGAGATTAAGGTAATTGCTTACGTCCGATGCAATGTTTATTGCTCTCCGGCGATGCTATTGCTTTGCTAACGCCCGAGGCTAAATTCTTTGCTTATGTGCTAATAGTTACATCCGGGATTTTGCTTATTCCGAGACAATGTTCGTTCTTACGTGCTAGCTTTCAATAATTGCTCACGTCCTACTCAATGGCCATTGCTTACGTAAGAGATAAGTATAATTCCTGATGTCCGAGGCTATGGGGGTTGCTTAATTTCGAAGCGAAGATCATTACTATCTCTGGAGGTCTAAGTTAATTGCGAGGTTCTGAGGCTTATAACAGTGCTAACGTCGAAGATAATACATGAATATGACGGTAGCTAACGTACGTCAGCATATTAAGTTATTATGTAATTCGAGGCTATGGTGATCACTAACATCAACATGTTATTGTTAGCGTCTCAGTCCTATGTCATTGCTTACGTCATTGCTTATGTCCTTGGTTAAGGTAATTGTGAAGTTCGAGGTTTGAGGTTCATGTCATGGCTAGTGCAAGATGCTTAAGGACGTGCTAACCTCCAAGAATATGTTCAATGCTAACGAGCATACAGGTAATTGCGAGGTCTTTGGCTTTGTTCATTGCTTTCTTCCAATACTCAGGTCACAATGACGTTCAAGGTAAATGAGATTTCTAACGCCCAACGTTATATGTGACAATTGCTTATGTCAGACTCTAAAGTAAATATGTAGTTAGAGGCTATTTTCATTCAAACGTCCGATGAAGAGGTCATATTTTCTAGCAGATTATCAACACCAACTATTGTTGAACATGTTTAACTACCATACAAGACACTACATTTGCATGTTTCGCGCCTGAAATTTGAAATAATCTCTGCTTCTTTTTTATCTACTTTTCTAATGTCACTCTGTTCGTGAACAATATGTATTTGGTAAGACTCAGAATCACCAAAGTTAATGTGGTCTTCATTAAGTAAACAATCATTCTTATCATCTTCATCAAAATGATCATCAACATCTTTAAATGAAATACTCCCATAATTTTCTAAATCTACATAACTACTGTCAACATGTATATCATTGGAATTGAATACTGGCAATGTATCATTTGATTTTGCAAACGATTCATCACAAATGTTGCATAACTGATCAATTTGGGCAAACTCATTTAAAAATACGTCATCAGTTTGTGACAATTCGTATGAAATGGTAGATTATTGAGAATAAATTTCACTATTTTGGCTCGTCATTCTTTTGAAAACTTCACGAAACAATCAATTGAATCACAAACCAAACGACACTTTTTAAAACTTCCGGGTGAAAATTCCAATTATCGCGTACAATCGCAAATTGTAAAGCCAACCCAATTTTAACAGTGGAAATAAACACCCGACGTGATTCAATGTATATTGAATACATTATTTGCAGACCTATTTCCAATTATTTGAAGGAAAGACAACACAATAAGGAAGAAAAACTAACCTTTTGAAAGCAGGAAGTTTATCCAGTAGTGCGTTCAGTTACAGCGAACGTTCGCTATAGTTCGCGAACGTTCGCTATTAAACGCTCGGTTCGCCGCGAACCGAAGCGAACCGAAGCGAACCCTCTTGGGAGGTAGTTCGCTAGCGAAACCATTCGTTCAATAAGACCGAATCGGAAACGAACGATCATTTGCGAACGTTCGCTGTAACTGAACGCACAACGGTTATTGCTGCGGTCACACGGTGCCGTAGTGTACGACGGGTTATAAATCAAGTATGGTTAAACTATACTAATGTTTTCGTATAAAAAACCTTAACATAATCATTCCTTAGGTAATTCATACTTCTAAGGTAATTTTTAGATTGTTTCGGAAAATAAACAAAAGAAATCAGATAATCTTCGCAATAAATACGTGTGAAAATTACGCGAAAAAGTTGTCACAACTTTGTCGCGTTTTTCCTCGTTAACGACGTTAGCGCCAAATGGGTCAAAGTCTCGTTCCCATCCACATATGTAGTTAGAGGCTATCTTCATTCAAAAGTCCGAATGATGAAGAGGTCATTACTAACGTCCGAGGTATAGGGAATTGCTAATGTAAGAAATTCAGGTCACTGCTACTTATTTGGGCTAAGAACATTCTAAGGTCAATTGAATTGTGTTGTGAATTTCATTCCCGAGTATGTGGTAATTGTTGAAATCGATGAAAATGGCATTGCTATAGTCCGAGGCTTTGGCCATTGCCTCATTGGTCACGAGCAAGACTAGGGTCATCGGGAGGTTCGAAATAATTGCTGACGTGCAAGGTTATGACTTTTGCTGACTTTCAAGGAAATTACCATATGAAAGATGCAAGTAAAACTGCTTGGGTGCAAGCTATGGTCATTTCTAACGTCTGACGCATTGGGGTAACGTCCAAGAAGTTTAGAATATGTTATCTTCCGAGTCTATGGTCAACGATAAAGCCATATATTTCGGTAATCTCTTACGCCCGATTTGATTGCCACAGCAAACATGATTGAACTGTATCTTTCTAACAACAAAGTTCATCTCTGACATTCTGTGCAATCTGGATTGCAAGCAACGGAGACTACGTTAATGTCTGGGGCTGGCGTAGAGGCTAATGGCTTTAGTATAGGAGTTACTCCATACCACGCTAGTGTTTTGCAAAGGTCTTAAGTGTCACAGCTGACATTGTGCCTCAATCAGAATTACTGTCATTTAACAAGTAGAGCATTATACTGATCGACAGGTAGTCACTGCTTTTTGAAGGACAATAGGTTTACTGGAAGCTGGTGGTTTTGATGGCTTTAGTTATGCGTGGTATATAATGATTCAGGCGATTATTGTTGTCGATGTGTAAAACCCAACCAATGTCTTACCATAGGCCTTGTTACTTACTCAAGTAAAATAAGCACTAACTGTACTTCGTAAACCAACGATATTATTAAATATAACAAAACATTCGTTTTCAAGCATTATGTATTTATTTGCACAGAGTAAACAAACATTTAAAGTTTATAAAAAGACGAAAAGGTTACGGAACTATAATGTGATATTGTAAATATAATGTCACAAATTTCGTTGGACATAGTTATTAACATGTGTTACACAGACAAAAGCAATACAAAAGTATAAATACATTGTAGCGCATTGATATCGGACCATTAGTATCGGACATTCACCAAAATCGATAAAAAACCTCAATAAATTAAATCAAAAAATATAATGCAATGATAACTTCGAAATTCTACGTACTTCTCAATTGTATTATCGTTTATTACTGAGCTGTAGAAAATTCAACCAAATATGAAAAATGGAATGTTTTCAACGAGATTCTTAATCGTGCAATCGACAGATTAAATTATATTTACAAGACTCGTGGGAGGGTTTTGAGCGAAGTTTGCAGCCATGACGCTGCAGAAGAAGGTATAACAAACACGCATAACATCAGCATGTACTTATTAATATAACACACATGCGTAATTTAAATGGTGTACGCAAAACATGACCGAACACAGTGTGTGTCAAAAAGCGAATCAACGTATTTCTATAACAATACTTACATTATAACTATATTAAAACAAGGAAGATTGAACTAAACAATGTAAAATACAAAATGAACATTGAGAAACTATGTTTTTTGTATTTGTTAAATATTGGTCACAACGTAACAATCCGTTATTGTATTGCTAAGTATAAGGGCCATTTCCAGGGCCAAAACACCAACTTTGGGGAACGGGCCACAGCCTTTTTTTTCGGAGAAAAAAGACACAATTTTCTGGCTTGGTATATTTCTAACGACCAACTCTATTTATATTGCTTAGATCCGATGCTAGGATGTTTGCTAACGTCATTGCTAACGCTTTTAGGTGCACTGCTTACTTCCGATGCTAGGAACATTGCGCCAAGGCTAGGTATATTGCACTCGACCGATGCTAGGAAAATTGCTTACATCTGATGGTAGGGTTTTTGCTTACGCCCGATGCTTGTCTCGGTGTTATCGTCCGATGATATGTTCATTTTCATCGACCGCAGTTATCGTCATTGCTTACGGCCTATGCTAGGGTAATTGCTAGTAATCAACTCAGTAATTGTGTGCAGTGGCCACATGTATGACTATGCATGTCTTGTATTTTTTTGTAATCGCTTTCTTGCAAGACTATGGTCATTGCTAACTTCTGAGGCTTAGATCAATGCTTACGTCTGGGGCTATGGTCACTACTATCTTCCGATGCTTTTGGCGTTTTTTTATATCAAAGCTTAGACTATTTCTTACGTCCGATACTATGTTTTTTGCTAACGTACGAGGCTTAGGTCAATAATTACGTCCAATGTTGATGGCATGGCTTACCACCGAGTCTATGGTCCGTGCTGACTTCTTTCGAGGCTTAGGCTATTGCGTACGTCCAATGCTGAGGTGATTACTTGCTTACGTCTTGGGCGTTGGTCATTGTTAACGTCCTAAACTATGGTTATTGCGAACGTAAGAGCTTTTAATAAATGCGACCGTCCGAGGATATAGTCATACCTTACGTCCGAGACTTAGGTAATTGCTAACGTCCGATATTATATGTTTAGCTATCCTGCGATGCTATTTCCTTGCTAACTTCCGATGCCCAGATAATTGCCAACGTCCGAGGGTAAGGTCTTTGCTTGTGTGTGAGGTTATGGCTAATAGTTACGTCCGGGCTATTGTTATCTCCGAGATGTTCGTTTTAACGTGTGAGCCTTCATCCATTGTTTACGTCCTACTCTATGGCAATTGCTTACGTAAGAGATTATCATTATGGTGGTTGCTTAAGTCCGAGGTCATTGCTTATGTCCGAAGCTATGGTCATAATTATCGTCGGAGGTCTAAGTTTATTAAGAATTTCTGACGCTTATAACATTGCTGACTTTCGGTCAATATGACGGTAGTTAACGTCAGAACAATAAATAATTAAGAAGATCAAGACTATGGTCATTACTTACATCCCATGTAATTGTTAGCGGCTCAGTCTTACGTCATTGCTTACGTCCTTGGTTACGGTCATTGTGAAGTTCGAGGTTTGAGGTTCATGTCATGGCAAGTGTAAGATGCTAAGAGACTTGCTTACGTCCAAGAATATGTCTAATGCTAGCGAGCATACGGGTAACTCAAACTCAAACAATTTTATTGAAGTAAATACAGTCCACCGGCCCAAAAATACACAATATACACAAATTTTATACAATCACATAGTTGCCTTGTGACTATTTATATCCATATTTAATTATACATTTTTAGATAAATATATAAATACATACAACTTGATGTTGTTTCACATGTAGATTTACATATAAATACAAAGTTATGAATTGATGATGTTTAACAGATGGTATACAAAACTTGCGACTTTATGGATACTTTCATCATTATTTGATCCCATTAATGAATAAAAATCAGATATTGAACATCCCCCATGGTACCAATTAAAAAGATATTGGGAACGGATGTCTCTGTGTTTAAAACAATAGAAAAATGCATGAAATTCACAATCAATAACACGTATATTATTGTTATCCAGACAAAAATAACATAGTCTATCATCAAATTGGATATTTGATTGTCTACCAATCTAAATATTTTATTTGTGGTTAGAACATCTAAATTTAGAAAATGCAATTTCATGTTTACATGGTATGTTTTCTAAGGTAAGATATCTTTCAGTATTTAGCATTGTTTTGTAATACATGTAATGGTGATAGCGAGAAGAATTGTTTTTATCACTTTGCCAGTTTTGAGTATAACAATCAATAATACGTTGGCGAAAGTGGCTAATGAATAAATTAACATCACCAATTTCTTGACTTATCCATACATTTCCATATCCATAACTAAATAGCATTGTTTTGACTTTTGAAGCCCAACATTTTCTTCCGGAGTCATCAAGCCCTTTTAACATTATATAACATTGTTTAGGGTATCTATGATTAGGCATTGTTAGTAACGTACACCAATATTTTATAAAATTGACAAAGTAGGTAACACATAATGGGAGACGTCCGCATTCACCATGGACAAGACATGTGTTAGTAGGTTTTTTAACATGCAAAATTCGTTTACAAAATTTGTTATGTACAACTTCAATTGAGTCGATATACTCGTAACCCCATATTTGTGATCCATAACATAGAATTGGTTTGATCATACTATCAAACAATATAAATAATTCTTTAGTCGGGAAATACCCAAATGTTTCTTTATAGTTGTAAATAGAAAAAAATTGCTTTTTGTGCTTGTGCACGTAGTTTTTCAGGTGTAGCGCTCCAAGATAATTTTGGTGTAAACATTAATCCCATGTATTTATAAATAGATGTAGTATTTATTCGCGTTCCCCGAAAACTCCAATCTTCGTAATGTATTAAAGGTCCACCGTTCCTAAATAAAATTATTTCTGTTTTTTGTAGATTAATTTCCATTCCAGTTAAAGCACAAATTTCGTCAATAACGTTTAATTGATGTTTTAATTTAATTGCTGTTTCGGCACAGCTAGCTACATCATCGGCGAACATTAGACATATAATCTCGTATATTTCATTAGTAATGAATATTCCATTTCCACATTTCTCTCGTAACATCGTAGATAATTCACCGATAAATAATGTAAAAATCGTTAGACTGGTTTTATCACCTTGCCTGGTTCCAATATTGCATTAAAAAAATCTGTTATGTTTACATGTGAAAACAAAGAGTGTCCGTCGGATTGGATTTTCGTATTTTGAATTTTAACGCATGAATACAGCGATGTATACATATTAAGTAAAACATTAAAAAAAATGTCCATGTATGCCTTTTCTTTGTAGGGACTGGAAGAGTACATGATGATTGATTTTATCGAAGGCTTTGCGGAAGTCAATTTATAAACAATAAAATCTACCTCCTTTTTTGACAAATATTTTTGAGCTATAGCTTGTAGACAGAATATATTATCGATAGCTGAGTAACCAGTACGAAAACCTGACTGTGATTCATCAACTTTATTGTTGGTTTCTGCCCATTTGTACAGTCGTTTATTAATGACACCCGTGAAGATTTTATACATTGTATTTGTAAGTGATATTCCACGATAGTTTTCTGGCATATGTGTTGGTCCTGATTTATGAATAGGACAGATAATACTTTTCCCCCATGAATTCGGGAATTCTTTGGTTACAAAAATGTTGTTAAAAAATCTTAACAAGATATGGTGCTAAAATGTCAAAAGTATATTTATAATATTCTGATGGGATGCCGTCTATACCACAGCTTTTGCCATTTTTCAGTTTTCTAATGGCCTCTTCGACTGCTGATAAAATGATCGGTGAATTAAGGGATATTGTATTAATAGCAGGATCTACAGCTATATCGTCTAATAAAATGGGTGGTGCGTTATTATCATATAGTAAATCAGAGAAATAATTTCGCCAATCATTTGGACTTATATTTATGTCAGTGCATATTTTTTGTTTTGCTTGTTTAATTTTTGTCCACATATAATTTGGGTTATTGCGGTTATTAATAAGTTCCCTTCTGTTTTCTGTTTGGAATTCCCGCATTTTGTTATTGCAGTAATTTTCAAATGTGTTTCTGCGATTTTTGTATTCCCTTAGATCAATTTATGAGTTGGAAAGCCGAAATTTATGTAAATACTAATATTTCTGCATTTTAAGAGAGTTACAATTTTCGTCCCACCATTTCGGTTGTTCGTCTCTCTTCATCGGAGACTGTGACATGACTTCGCCAGCTTCGTGATAAAATGACGTAATTTTATCAATAGCTGCATAAATGTTTTCATCTATAATGCTAATCAATGCTTGGCTGTTTTTTATCAAACTAACTTTTTAAGCGATCTAGAAAGACATGTTCAAATTTACTCCTCCATTTATACTTTTTAAAATACGATAATTTACCTTGGTCATTACTGACAATATTTATGTCATCAATATACTTCATATACATATGACATGTAATCGGAAAATGATCGGATTCGCCACGGTTAAGCACTTGAAAATCGTTAATATGATCGAACAATTCAGATGATGCAATCATATAATTAACCACACCAGCTCCATCGTTCACATGTAAATTGACCATCTTTATCTCCTGGGAATCGTCCGTTTAAAGGGGCCTTTTCACAGATTTTGGCATTTTTTTAACTTATTCATTAAATGCTTTATATTGATAAATGTAAACATTGGATCATAAAAGCTCCAGTAAAAAATCAAGAAAAAAATTAAAAAAAGGAAAAGAACATTGCCCGGAGCAGGGTTCGAACCAGTGACCCCTGGAGTCCTGCCAGAGTCATGAAGTAAAAACGCTTTAGCCTACTGAGCTATTCCGCCGAGTACACATTGTTGACATATTTTATACCTTATATAAGCAATCTTCGTAGTTTCACAAAATTTAACGACAAAAACAGAACTCTCCAAATTATTTAATCGTTTCGCGTTGCAACGCTTTATAATTTTTAGGTTTTAAAATCGTCAAAAGATGCATATAATGGCTATATTAGAGCATGGTTAATGTTCAGTATTACTGTTTCCTCACAAATATCATAACTAAAACGAAAACTTACGAATCTGAAACAACTTTTTTAAATTTTGTCAATTTACCAAAGCGTGAAAAGATCCCTTTAAAATATGAGTATCATTACTAGAGATCTGCCAAAATTGTTTATCCGAAATTTATCTTTGTTTGCTCGTGGTATGTCGAATAAACTACCTTCGTAATCGACTTCTCCAAAAATGTAATCTAAATTGTCATATTGTATATAATCTATAAAATCTCTTGTTCTTGCATTAAAATCACCTGCTAAAAATATCGATGCGTTTGGGTATAGGAGTTTTAACTCTTCTAAATTAGAGAATACAATCGATATACCATTCTTATCATTGTGTGAGTCATATATAGGGGACCCTTCTGAAACGTATGCAAAATACATGATAATATCATTTGATTTAAATATAGATGAACATTTGAGATATAATACAATACAGTCAGAAAATGAGTTCATAATACGGGTCACGATATTAAGTTTCATTAAATGGCTTCTGACAAAAACACACACCCCGCCACTATTTCGAATACTATTTAAACTTAAATTTCTGACATGATCGAAACAAATATACGAGTCCAAATTTGTATTAAATTCCCCGATACTTTTTTCCCCATGTTTCACTTAAATGAACTATATCAAATGACCTAAGATTATTTTAATTCTGCATTATCAACATGTTTACTTAAACCAGCAATATTCCAACTAACAACACTAAAATTAAACAGGTTTTCATTGCTATTTATAACTAGTCCATGACAGAACCGTCAGAAAATATGTCATCTTCGCCTAGGTCCGTGTTGTGAGCGATTGGTCGGTTTCTGTTCGGTGTTACGCGTCGTGCTTCTACGTCATCAATCACGTGGTTGGTATCCAATCCGTGCTCTGAGTTAATGTTGTTGGTGGGTTCGTCATTTGGAATTTCACGTGGAAATGCACGTGGTCGAAACCCTGATCTCCGTTTACCGACAGTTATAATTGCGAGGTCTCTGGCTTTGTTCATTGCGTCGTCCGATTCTTAGATTACAATTATTTCTTACGTCCAACGTTAAATGTGACAATTTTTTTCTAATGTCAGACTCTAAAGCAAATATTTCGTTAGAGGCTATTTTCATTCAAACGTCAGAGGAAGAGGTCATTTAATACTAACGTCCGAGGCAAAGGCCAATACTAACGTCTGAAATAAAGGTTTTTGCTACTTATTTGGGCTAAGATCATTGTTGTAAGTGAGATTCTAAGGTCAATTTATCTGTTGTGTGAAGTTCATTCCCGAGTTTGTGGATATTGTTGAAATCGATGATAATGGCATGGCTATAGTCCGAGACTATGGTCATTGACTAATTGGTTACGACCAAGACTAGAGTCGTTCGGAGGTTCGAAATAATTGCTGACGTGCAAGGTTGTGACTTTTACTGACTTGCAACGAAATGACCATATGTAAGAGGCAAATATAACTGCTTAGGTCCAAGTTATGGTCATTTGTAACGTCTGACGCACTGGGGTAACGTCCAAGAAGATTAGAATATGCTAACGCCCGAGGCTATGGTCAACTATAATGCCATATACTTCGGTAATCACAAACGCCCGATTTCATTGCAACAGCAAATATCATTGGAAGGTATCTTTTTAACATCCACCATTAAGTTCAAATCTGACCGTAAGTGCAAGCTGAATTGCAAGCTTCGGAGACTATGGTCATTGTAAATGTCTTTGGCTGACGATAAGGCTAACGAATTACAATAGGAGTAACTCCATAAAACGCTTGTGTTTTGCTTAGGTCTTTAGTGTCACAGCTGACATTGTGCCTCAATCAGAATTTCTGTCATTTAACAAGAAGAGCATTATAATGAAGGACAGTTAGTCACTGCCTTTTGAAGGACAAAAGGTTAATCGTAAGCTGGTGGTTTTAGTTGCTTGAGTTATGTGTGGTATATAATGATTAAGGCCATCGTTGTTGTCGATATGTACAACCCAACCCATGTCTTACCATAGGCCTTGTTATTTACTCGAGTAAAATAATTGGACTTCGTAAACCTATGTTGTAATTATATATAACAAAACATTCGTTTTTAAGCATTATGTATTTATTTGCACAGAGTCAACATAAAGTTACAGTTTATAAAAAGACAAAAAGGTTTTATGGAACTATAATGTGATAATGTAATTATAATATCACAAACTTCGTTGGACATTGTTATTTACATGTGTTACAGAGACAAAAGCAATAAAAAAATATAAATACATTATAGCGCATCGATATCGAACCATTAGTATAAGACATTCAACTATATCTATAAAATACCTCAATAAATTTAATCAAAAATATAATTGTTTTATCTTTATATATTTACTTTTATTCCTCCATATACAAGATACGAAGATCAAAACACAATATAACTATATATGAACAAGGGTTCAGATAAATACAAACATAAACGATACATATGGATGTTAACATCAACATCAGCAAAAAAAGAAAGAAATTTATAAACATTTATATTAAGTAAAATCGCGATGCGTTGTTATTGTTTTTTTACTTAGAAGAGTCTCTAAGTTGTCCCATAATGATAACTTTGAAATTCCACGTACTTCTCAATCGTATTATTGTTTATTACTGAGCTGTAGAAATTTCAACAAAAAATATGAAAAAAACATGTATGTTTTCAGCGAGATTCTAAATCGTGCAATGGACACATTAAATTATATTGACAAGACTCGTAGCAGGGTTTTGAACGAAGTTTGCAAACATACCGCTTGCAGAAGAAGGTAGAACGAATACGCATAACATCAGCATGTACTTATTAATATAACACACATGCGTAATTTAAATGGTGTGCGCAAAACATTACCGAAAACCGGGTATGTCAAAAAGCGAATCAACGTATTTCTTTAACGACACTCAAATTAAAACTATATTAAAACAAGGAAAATTGAACTTAACAATGTAAAATACAAAATGAACATTGAGAAAGTATTTGTTATTATTAAATATTGGTCACAACGTTACAAACCAGTATTGTATTGCTAAGTATAGGGACCATTTGTTAGTGTTTTGAGTAAGTTTATTTCTGTTCAATTGAAGATGGTTATTTTAAACTTCATGCCGATAGTTTTTGATGATTTCTCCTATACTGTACTAATAGATTTTATCAGTAAACACATAAATGAGCGAGTTTCAGTATATGAATATTGCATTATAAACGATCATAAATAAATACATATTTCTGCATTTAAAAACTGAGCAGCAAACATAATGAGGAAGTGGCCAGCACTAATGAAACAGTTGAGCCTCGTTGTAGGAAATTCAGTCCTAATACATGTGCGTTAAGAGTCTACCTAGAATAAGGCCGGGTTTCCATGTCTCCGCGTCCGCGTTCCGTGTCCGTGTGTCCGTGTCCGCGAAAAAACGAACTGGTTGAAATCTGTTGGAGCGATTCCATGTATCCGCGTTCCGTGTCCGCATTTTTCGTCCGCGTATTGCGTCCGTGAAAAATCGCTCAGTGAGCGATTTTTCACGGACGCGGACTCAGTCAACATGAAAGGCCGACTTTCAAGCATAGATTTTAGTGAAAAAAATAATAAATTTAGCAAGGGATCACCCTGAAATATACAACCAACGTATAAAAGAATACAAAGACAAAGAAATTGCATCAAACATCTGGAAAAGCATAGCCAACGAAATGTCAATTGATGGCGTTTCAGGTAAGTGAGAATAGTAATATGCGAATATATATCGTCTGCATATTGTACACTCTATAATCGCTTTTCAAAAGACACAGTATATATTTCAAACACGTTTGGAATGATTTTTTTTACACGGAAAGGCTAAAATAATAAGCGGATGCATGGAAACGATACTCCGTGTCCGTATACGGAACGCGGACACGGAACGCGGACGCGGAGCTCGGACACGGATGCATGGAAACCCGGCCTAAGCCTGTGTCCGCACAGGCTAATCAGGCACGACACTGTCCACTCATACGGAAATTTTAGTTTAAACGAAGTCTTTTCTCAACGAAATTCCATTATTGACATAAAGTGTCTTCCCTGAATAGCCTGTGCGAAATACACAGCCTGACAGGCTATTATGGGACACCACTTTACGTGCTTTAGACCCTTTTCCCAGAACGAGGCTCATTTACAAGGTGACGGGAGCGAAGTGCGAGTTTATAACCTGACCATTCGCGTTTGAGCACGAGACATTACAGTTATAGCATATTATTATATTGCAAAATTACCCGATAACTTATATAGCAGAGACATTTTGACACACATACAGTAAATAATAACAAAAAATACGCACACACAAACACAGACATATATTTTTTCTGAAAACGGCGTGAAACATGATATTATAGAAACATGATCTTGTTTTTAATATATGTAATGCAAAAAATATTTTTGAAAATATCGGTAACACTTTTAATTTGATACAAGAGCAGAAAGAATGTGTTTATCAAACTTACAATTGAATGGTCATCAGTTTTATAAACAGTAAACATTTTTTGAAAACGGCGTAAAACGGCGTGATATATTACACTTAATTACGTGATGTTGTGTTAAGTTTGTGCAGGAATGTTATGAAAAACATTTTTGAAAATATCGATTTAAACTTAAATTTAATACAACAGAAGAACGGATCTGTTACTCATACTAACAATTGAATGGTAATCAGTTTTCAAAATCGAAATTTAAAGTACAATTTTAATAAAAATAAATAATTGACGCATTTAAGTTTAAATTTGTGTAAAATAGTTTTCTAGTTTCAAGATCAAGTGTACTTCAACATAATTATTTTTACAAACGAGCATAATAAAAAAAATAAACTGTTATCTAATTCAACAAAATAATGCCTATGCCTTTACGATTGTTCGTGTAAGAATGGTGAGGTATATACGTTGAAATATATACAAATGATAATGTGCACATTTTAAATGAAAATAATAAATTATATAAAGCACAATTATATGTGTATATGTCTATAGTATAAAATGCAAAGTAAACAAACACAAGAATGATATAAAAAGGTAAGAACTAATACTGAGATATTTACCTGTAAAGGTAAAGATAACTAAAATATAAAATTTTAAGTAAATATTAAATGAGACTCTATGCTATTTTTGGTTAAATGTATATCTGTATTTCTTATTTGATATAAAACAACAATGATACCACGACCTGATCAGAATAACGCATTGAATGTCCCACCATTACGAATGTTAAGAATTACGAAAATGATATTACCGGTAAGTATTCTATATTATTAAGGATGTCGATAAAATATGATGATTTTTGTTATTTGCTATAATTCTTTTAATAAACGTGATAGACATTCAGGATTGCATCTACTGAAGAAAAATGATTTAAATTACCACTATTTACTTTTGTTCATGAAGTTAAGAATTTTTGCGGCATGTCTATTGGAAAAAATACCTGGATTATCTGTGCTTTATGTTAACAGTTTATTAATAAAATCCTCAAAAGGCGTTCCTCTGAAGAAATCAAATTCGTTGCCATGGAAATTGTAATCATATATGAAACGACCCTCGGGCTGTTTAGGGTACACGAGGAAGCCCCTGAACTCTGACAACAGTCTCTCGCCCTCCCAACGATCATGTTCCAGTGAGACTAAATGGACGACGTATTCCCCCACTTTTGCATGCTGCAGTTCAAATAACACAGTTTTCGGTAAATTATCGTGGTCCCATTCCTGTTGCTGTGCTCGCAAAGGGGAGCACAGTGCGTTCATTCCTTTGGACACGATTATCACTATGTCAGTGTGCTGCGTTGAGTGCGATGCTCGTTCAGCAAAAGTATGCTTGGAAAAGTGACCAAACACCAAACCATTCCGCCGCATCTCGTACAAGAGTCTCTCTTTCTTTGTACAGAACACGTCATCATCAGTTTCGCGGTACGATAACCCGATCACGTGCTTAACGACATTTGTCTGATAACCGTACTCTGTTGACTCTGTTGGAATTGTTCTGTGTCCAAAAGGAGGGCGAAGATTTTCAGATCCATCGTGTTTTCCGACATAATATGTTTCGTCTCTATCTTGATAACGTTGAAGGTCAGTAACCCCTGACCTACTGACCTCCCAGTTTTTTATGGCATGTGTCTGACAATGGTTATGTGTTGAAATTGTTTCGTGTTGTGGTTTATCGGATCCACAATTAGCTGCGGCATCATATTTTCCGTCTCTAGTGCTTTGAATATCGCTCAGCAGTGGCTGACGTTGGGTCACCTCTAACCTCTTACCCTCCTCATACGCGGTCATTTCCGTTTCAGTGGTGCCTGTTTGGTCTTCTTCTATTCCAGTCACGTGACCGTCCGTGTTGTTCAGACTGGAAGGCGGCATCTCTACGAGTTCTAATAACCAGAGGATTTATACTTAATGGATATCATTGTATGTAAAGACTTGTATGTACTAGTGCGAAATGCTACACACAACTTGCGTATGTACGTTTATCGCATCGCATCAACATCAACAATAATATTTAAAAAAAAATACATATATCGTATTACAATCGTCAATCTTACATAAGTTGAGTAAGCGATATAAGTTTGACACTCTCCGTACACCACAGGCACTGGGCATTAGCTACTAACCCCCTCCCCCAGGTGCTACCCCCTCACAAAACTCTCAAAATTGTCCATTTGTTATACAAAATAACAAGACAAAAGCGGTTAGTCGAAAAAAAAAATTCACTTGATATATAATTATATAACATATAAAAGTAAAAACAAATATTTTTAGACTAACTTTTTTGATCTTGTTATTTTGTATAACAAATGGACAATTTTGAGAGTTTGGGAGGGGGAAGGAGCTTGGGGAGCAGGGAAGTAACTAAGGCCGAGTGCCTGTGCCGTACACATGGTGAGAAAGACGATAGTTTATACTGGTACCTGTGCTGAATGGCTCATGCCCACTAGAAGGAAGGTTGGCTCCCTTACGGCGACATTTGCAGTAGTAGAAAACCACGATGGTGATGAGGCCTATCACGACGACACCACCTACCACCGTTGCTATGGTAACAACAGAAGCTGGGGGAAACTGAGGAGGGGGCGCTGGGTCATCCACTGTAAACAAGGGAAGTGAATGCCGTTACTTTTTACAAACAGTTAAACATGTTTTTTCTACAAGTGAAATACATGTATTACTTTTCATATGGTCGATGTGGATTTAGTAAAATTTACATGCAAACACGATCAAAGTCAAGTGATATTAATGCATCTTTACATTAATACGCAGAATACTAATGACATGCATGTAAATCTCTCAAAACAAAATTATTAGAGCGCTACTTCGACGAATATTTCAAGTAAAACTGAAATGAGTTATCCGACAAGAGATTGGGCGCAATTGGGATCAATTTTTTCTTACCCACGATGTACTGAGGGAATATGACGAAGACATCTTCCTGCGCAGAACAGAAGTGGTAATGTGAAAGGGACTCCGCAGGACACTTGCCGCTCAACTGTTGAAGACGATAAACGCAAGACACTCGCGGTTTAAGATTAGTGTTATCTGTTAATGTTAAATTAAAAACACAAACACGCCTTATAAAGTACAATGATCATAAAGTCAAAAGTGTTCTGTGTATTTTACTGGACGTATTAGTTATTGTATTTTAACGTAATTTGGTTAGAAGGGACATTATTGGTTTTCTTTGTGGTGTACCTAGTCTACCTACCACGACAGAGTAGTTCCCCGTTGGATACGACTTGTAAGAGGTCGCCATGAGGCTATTCGTACCAAATACAAATACATCATTCTGAAATATATACATACGGCGTTATAATGGCAAACACAGAAAGTGTTTCTTTTAGATTGCCGAGTGCTATTGTATTATCAATGAGATTTGTTCAACTGGTTTAACTTTTCAGTTTTACTAAATGATATAACAGAAAATATGCTGTGCTCCATATTCTTTTAACGTGCATGTAATACTGCATAATTTGTATCCGGCTTAAGAGAGGCACTAAGGAATAACATCGCCCGTCCGTCCTTCCAGCCGCCGTTCTGTCCGTCCTTCCATGCGTCCATCTGTCCCGCTTTTACGGAGAGAATAACTCGAAAGAATTGAAAGCGAGTCAAATGAAACCCCATGTCACTATAGACGGCTTTAAGGGAAATTGCTTGAACGATAAATCTCACTGGAGGATGTACAGAGATATTACCATTTAGTCAATTATTGTGCGGAACATAACGCCCTTGGATTTAAGGTATTTTTATAAATCAGTGTACATCGATAGATGACATTTAGAGGAAGTGCAAAGTAAAATAACCACAACACTTATGTCAGTATTTTTATTGCCCTTTGCTTAATTTGTGAAATGATTTTTTTAATTCTTGTGTGGAGCAAAACTCCTGAATTATTGGCGGCGCACTGAAGTGCGGCGACTAGTATGTAGAACGTTTTTTTCGCTTATGAGAGGAGAAGTTATTTTACGGACCAATGGATATATTTTTGTTGTCAGAATATCTTGCATAGTGGTGATTTTTTGTGTAAATTAGTGTAAATAAGTGCTGCATTTGTGCCTATTACATTTACTACAACATTTATTGCCAATAATGCAAAGCTAATTCTTTTAATTAATAACTGATCACAGGGACTGGGCAATAATAAAAGATCACAGGGACTAGGCAAATACGCGAACCAGTGAAAGTTTCTGGTTTTGTATAAAAATAAAACTTCTTTGTTCCACTATCCTAGCAACCACCTAGTTACTAATAAAGGCGCTATAGAGCGCGAAACGCGACACATATTATTAATTGTAATAATGAGTCTTGATAGAGGAAGCAGTCGCTTATCAATGAGGAGCACCATCACAGCACTCCAGTCTCATTACTATCAAGTCCTCCTACAGATTATTTTTAAGAACCACATATAGAAGGCCGCAGGCCTGACCCGTATCTTGCCAGTGGTATGGACCCTTTGGTATGGACCTTTAACCCCGCTCACTATCCAGCGTTTAAACTTCCGGGTTTACATTTAAACCGACAAATTATAGCTTATTAATATCTTAGTTAGAAGGTGATTTTTCAAGCGGTTCCGTAGTGTAGTGCTTACACGCTCGCTTAACATGTGAGAGGCCCAAGGTTCGAGCCCCAGTAGAATCAAATTATTTTATTTGTGTTCTATGTTAACTTTTTGTTTTGATGTAGACATTTTAGTTTAAATAAATATGCTGTTTTATTTTAACCATTTTTTGTTTTTATTATGCTCATGAAATATAAGTGTGAGAGGGTGGGGGGGGGGGGTGGGGGGGGGGGGTCGTAAACACATTAAAACTTTTACAGTGTTTTCATATCAATGAGTACTCAACCCCTATCGTAAATGAGCAACGTAAGAATAAGTTCAGAATCATCTCCCCTTGAAGTTGAGAAAAATATGAAATAACGCTTACAAGATGAAGCAGATTTTTAAAAACCTACACAGTTCTGTTCCATTAATGAAAACTGCACACGGATGCCAGTAAAAAAAGGAAACCAATGTAAATAAAATGAACTATGAAATATTTGGGGGTTACAACACAAAATCATAGATAATGGTTATTTGGGGGTTATAACACAACATCATAGATAATGGTTATTTGGGGGTTATAACACAAAATCATCGATAATGGTTATACCAGTATCTTTTTCTATTTTGTTTAAAATAATCGGCCAATATATTAATATTTACAGTAGAAAAAAAAATCGTTCCATGTAACTTCATTGAGTGCCTTTTACACTGAAATTCCCGACGCCCTTTGATGCTTTGCATCAATACTTATCTTGTTGAAGGGATTCAAATGAAACTTTATATAATGGTTGAGGGCTTACAGGGGGAAATGCACGGTACACGGACCATAACTCCCTTTCTTCAGGGTTTTTTGTCAATCTTGTTCTTTGTATATATTTTTTTAATAAACAGATAATACTTATTTATCTACCTAGTCTTTCAATAATAAGATCAAAAAACGATCCTTTGAGCGAAATCGGCATATTGTTTAAGTCACAAAACGGCATTTATATAAGCGAATCATTTGAAATGTGATACTCTAATAATACTAATTATGATAATAATTATAATTATAATACTTATGATAATAATAATAATAATAGTCTTACTTTGACCTTTTTCAGAATTTCATGATACACGGTGTTATTGCTGTTCACGATTTCAATTTCGACACCTTCGAGGTAAGGAGGGATGTTGGTGAGGCTTATGTTAAACTTTCGACTCGCCGGGTCGTGAGTCCAGGTCAGAACGGGCTTCCCGTGACGCTCCCGGAAGCACGCGCATATTCCCCCCTTGTGAGAGCCTATAAATATGGTCGTCATAGTAAGCAATAGCCTGTGCATATTTAGAGTTGTGTAACAAAACGCGTGCTTTAGTATCATGACATTGTCATGTAATTTGAAAAACACACACCTGTACTTGATTTTGTTTTGACGTCATTTTATCATGCAAATAGACGTTGGTCCTTTTAATTATAAAATATTAAAAAAGAAAGAATTCTTGATAAGTGATGTAGAAAATCTTTCAACTGGTATTTATCATTAGGCTTATTGACGGCCAGAAAACTTCATAAAGAATATGTGCAAACAATATACAAACAAGGCACCGAATTGTAACCAACTTCAGAAATTTAATACACGTACTTTTCGAGATTGGTATACTCCTTGTATCGGAGCAAGCGATAGTCTCACAGACTTTGCTGCTGGGATCGAGCGACACTTCGCGGCGTTTCCGGGGACACCGTCTATCGGAGAACTTGCCCTTCAAAATACTCCAGATTTGCACGTCCATCAGCACATCCGGCGTGTTCACAAGAGGAATGCAGTCCAAATGGAACATCAGTGATACCTAAAACGTGGGATAAGTATGGAAAATAAAGCACTGGAGGAATGCAGTCCAAATGGAACATCAGTGATACCTAAAACGTGGGATAAGTATGTGAAATAAAGCACTAGAGGAATGCAGTCCAAATGGAACATCAGTGATACCTAAAACGTGGGATAAGTATGTGAAATAACGCACTAGAGGAATGCAGTCCAAATGGAACATCAGAGATACCTAAAACGTGGGATAAGTATGTGAAATAAAGCACTAGAGGAATGCAGTCCAAATGGTAAATCAGCCATACCTAAAACGTGGGAAAAGTATGTGAAATAAAGCACTAGAGGAATGCAGTCCAAATGGAACATCAGTGATACCTAAACCGTGGGATAAGTATGTGAAATAAAGCATTAGATGCATGCAGTCAAAATGTAACATCATTGATACCTAAAACGTGGAATAAGTATGTGAAATAAAGCACTAGAGGTATGCAGTCCAAATTGAACATCAGTGTTACCTAAAACGTGGGGTACGTATGTGAAATAAAGCACTAGAGGAATGCAGTCCAAATGGAACATCAGTCATACCTAAAACGTGGGATAAGTATGTGAAATAAAGCACTAGAGGAATGCAGTCCAAATGGAACATCAGTCATACCTAAAACGTGGGATAAGTATGTGTAATAAAGCACTAGAGGAATGCAGTCAAAATGGAACATCAGTGATACCTAAAACGTGGGATAAGTATGTCAAATAAAGCACTAGATGCATGCAGTTCAAATGAAAAATCATTGATACCTAAATCGTGGGAAAAGTATTTGAAATAAAGAACTAGAGAAATGCAGTCCAAATGGAACATCAGTGATACCTAAATCGTTGGATAAGTATTTGATATAAAGAACCAGAGGAATGCAGTCTAAATGGAGCATCAGTGATACCTAAATAGTGGAATAAGTATTTGAAATAAAGAACTAGAGGAATGCAGACCAAATGGAGCATCAGTGATACCTAAAATGTGGAAAAATTATGTGAGTGTGTAGACATTGAAAAGAACGAGTAACTACTTCTGACAAATGAAACCAAACCGTTTCCAGGTATAAGCTCAAAAAGGCATATCCGTTATGGTGCATTTATGCTGTAATATATGTTTAAATGCACTTCTAACGCAACACTTTCATTTTTATATAATGTTTCAATTTTTTAACAACGGATGTTATCAAACTTGGGAAAATGCACGTATAAACCATATTAAATATCTCCTAAAAATTGTATTCAAATTGATCCTTCCAACCTTGGGAATTACTTGTTTTTGTTATATGTATAGCATAACAACTTAAAAAATGCTCAAACAGACCCAGAGGTTTGGTATTTGGAATGTCACACCCTATTTTGGTTCTCTTCCAAGTTGGTCCAAATCAAAACACCTGGGGGTCAACAGTGGTTCCACCATGTATGTACAATGTATATAGTTTAAACTTTAAAAATCTCTAAAGGCCAAGAAATTTGGTATTTGGCACGTTACATATGTATGTTAGTCAGCAACAAAGTGTGTTCATATCATGACCCTGTATTCAAAATTGGCCCAAACCTACGGGTAACTTTATTTCTTTCTATGTGTAAAGAGAAAAATTTAAAAATCGTACGGCAATCCTCTATCATAATCATTAGCATCGTCATTCCCTTGTCCGATCTGGCCGTTGGGGGCAAATGAGAGAGAGAAATGACAGAGATCCTCCGCAAGTCAGGTCTTTTGTGGGCTGCTCTTGAGTACCTCATCCACGAGAAAGGACGTCCACACTTTTTTCACCCCGCTTTTCTTTTGACGGCCTCGACGGAGACCCTCAAGAGTTCCCTGGACCACAGTCTTGCACAGTGAGTCGTTCCTGATGACTGTCCAAACCTAGCCAGCTTTCGTCGCTTGACGGTTAGGACGGGCTCTGTGCAAACAAGTGCTGTAATGTTCCGAACCTACTCGCTGGTCTTGTGCTCCGGGCAGGAGAAGCGGAGAAGTCTTCGGAGAGACTTGTGTTCAAGGGCCTGTATCCTGCGTTCTGTGTCCGTGTGAAGCAACCAGGTCTCGCAGCCGCACAGTAGGATAGCAGGCTTTTTCCGCTCCATTTTGGGAAAACGCCACACTGGAATTTTGGGAATTTCGCGTCGTGAAAACCCCCATTTTGGGAAAAAAAATAATCGCAAAATTGGCTCAATTGGGAAAAATTATCGCATGTAAATAGTGTTTCTTATATTTCAAAGAAGCCGTTAACTGGTAAAAAACGACTATTTTGATAACTTATTATTAAAATTTTACAAAATATTATGATTATGTGTGATAAGTGAAGGTTTTTTAATCTGAATTTGCAGAAAAGGCCTGGCCTTTTTTGAGGTGAAAAAAATCGCGCGAAGCGCCGGATTTTGAGGAAAATTAGGAAAGTCTTAAATAATAATTAACATATTTTACAGTTTAAAAAAAAATTCAAGGCAGCAGATAATTTAATTATGCAATATTTCTATTTTCTACACCGGATGAGGTAAACTTATATATTTTAAGGTCAAAAAAAAAAAAAAAAAAAATTTTTTTTTTTTTTTTTTTGGAATTGGGAATTTTTTTTTTCAATTGGGAAAAATACAACCAGATTTGCATTGGGAATGGGGCCGA
Organism: Dreissena polymorpha; assembly: GCF_020536995.1. NCBI lineage: Eukaryota > Metazoa > Mollusca > Bivalvia > Myida > Dreissenidae > Dreissena > Dreissena polymorpha. Next base: position 34,606,307 of record NC_068359.1, read on the forward strand.
ATTTCGGACCCGTGGCATAGGGCGGAAAAAGCCTGGATAGAGACTGCAGTGGACTTGTAGAGCCTGAACTTGATGGGGATGCTGATGGAGCTGCTTTTCCATAATCTGCTCTGTTTAGCTATCGCTGCATTCGCCATGGTCATTCTTATTCGGACCTCAGCGTTGCTGGTACCTTTCTTGGATAGGTTTGCTCCTACGTACTTGAAGGTGGTCACTCGCCGTTCATGTGGATGTCTGTGCTGGTGTAGTTCGTGCTATTCACCATGATCTTCATTTTCTCCTTGCTGACCTCCAACCCATATTTACCTGCGCTATCGTACAGCTTGTTTGCGAGATCTATGAGTACACTGCTGGTATCACCTATGAGATCAATGTCATCAGCGAATCTCAAGTTGAAGATGGCTCTGTCATCGATGGAGATACAGGTGTGGTGGTCTTGGAGAGTATCCTGCATTATCTGCTCAAGAAAAATGTTAAACGGGACGCGGGGACGGGGGAGGGCAGACAACTCTGACGGACGCCCACTGATGTCCTGTAAAAGTCACCTATCTGTCCATTTAGAAGTACAGCGCTGCTGGCTTTTTTGTTCTTGGATGGATTGCACCAGCCCTTTATCAATGCTAAGCCCTATCAGAAGCTGTCATAGGCCATCATGTCACACACATTCGAAAGCTTTCACGAAGTCTATGAAGTTGTGAAAGAGCTCACGTTGTTGTTGCAGGTGTTTTTCAATAATGACTCTGCACAAATATCTTATCCACTGTGCTCCGCCCAGTTCTGAATCTAGCCTGCTCTTCTGCCTTTAGCCCCTCGGTCTACGTTTCAATCGGTTGAGGATGATGGGGAGTTATTCTTTGCTGATGAGGCTGATGGTGCGATAGTTCTCGCACAGCTTGAGGTTGCCCTTTTAAGGTAGGAGGATAACCGGCATTGCTGAAGTCGTTGCGTCTCTTCCATGTTTAATCAGTTCACAAGGGACGTTGTCCAAGCCCGGAGATGTTTCTGTCTTCAGGAGGAGCAATGCCTCCTCCACCGCTGCTTTTAATATGGACGGACTTTCGTCGTCCGCTTCTGGTCTGGGATCATTATGAAAGAGAAAGAGGTCTGATTGAAGGGGGTAGTTGAAGAGGTCGCTGCAGTATTAAGTCCACATATTCACGACTGCGGCTCTCTCGTTGGGGAGGTTCCCGTCAGAGAACACTGACCTTGGGCTGACTGGTCTTTGGGAGTTTCTTGTGGGTGCTGTAGGCCTTCTCAATGCTGCCTGTGTAGGACACAGCTTTGATATTTTAAATGTAACATCAGAGTGTGGTCCTTTACAACGAGTTTTCAAATCATGCACCTTGTTTCGAAACTGGTCCAGCCCACATACTAAGATGAGCGATATACGGCCATCTTGGCCCGATTTTTTCAATCATGTTGTCCTTAAAAGAAAACAATATTAAACAAAAGACATTGTTCGCTTTTTTCCTTTGCATGTGCAACGCGATGAAACCTCACTCTGCATTTAGTCCGGAAGTGTCAGTGGGTCTTGGATGAAGGTTTTTTATGCATTCTGTAGAATTTGTTTTCCGTTTGAAGTGCATGTGAGTTTATAATCAGAATTAAGGAACAAAAAGAGACATCGGTGCTTAGTGACTCCTTACGGCTCATTAAGAAATTCAATACTGATCACATGTCATGCCTTTATATATGTTACTATGTTACTATGTTTTGATCATGTATACTCATGACCGTTTGTCTATTATATATATTGAATAAACCAATTATCCAAACCTTGAGTTAAGGGCCTATTAAATATCCGTCATAAACAAACAATTTGAAAAAAAGAAGACATGCTTATATCTGTATTTCACTCACATTTTCCTCAATCGACTTGGATTTGGTCATGTTGAACACGATGCAGACTCTGTTCAGGTCAGCGTACGTTTTGTAGTCGACGAAATCCAACGCAACGACGAACCGCCCAGGAATGGTCGCATCTATAGGGAAAGAGGTGCAGTGTGGATACGATAGAATCGAATAATTAGTACAGTATTATATTGCTGTATAATATTGCATAAAATAGAACTGCAGTGTAGGTCTGGTAAATTTGCGTTGTGTGTGTAGAAGACCTCAATTATGGGTACAGTTTAAACTACATTTTGATACGGTTCACCTCAAAGAACTGCACGTTGGGTATAACAGGACTGAATGTGTATTCTAAAACTGCATTGTTGGTAAAGCAGGTCTTCATTGCGTATACAATATAACAAATTGCGTGTAAAATAGAGTTTGGAGTATAGTATAACTGTAATGTATGTATTGTTTGTTTAGTAGAACTACGTTGTGTGAAAAGTAGAGATGCATTGAGTGTTTCGTAGACCTATATTGTGGGTCTAGTAGAACTACATTGTGGGTCTAGTAAAACTGCGTTGTCAGTAAAATACAACTGCTTTGTTGGTACCGAAAAAAGAGCTAACTTCTTAAACAATTGAAAGTCACCAATCCCACATCCTTCAGGTAAAAATGATGTGTAAAGAATTTACATAAACAGATTTTCATTGCGCAATTGGGGTGTTGCTCTTAGACCGATTGTTAATTGAATCTACACAAAGTGAAATTGAATAAGAATGGAAATTGAACCAATTTACCGGTTGTTAAAGCGGGACTGCACGATTGTTATATGTGTTCAATTGTAATATATTGATACAAAATATGTTACAATAACACAAAATAGGCAAGAAAAAATATACATTGAAGACGAATTTCCTAAAATGCAGCAAAGACAAATTGGCGCCCCGAGCCGATTGTGACGAAGATATTTCGTACATATTTTCCTACAATACCGAAGCATTCATCTTTTTATTCGGATCGGAGTTAGTGTTCGTGTGTTGTATGAATAGATATCGTTGCAGGAAATTATCCGTAAAACTAAATTTAGATTCACATCGTACATGCATGATTTACATGTTGGCGAATTCAACTGTACAGACATTTTCTATTTCAGAATTAAATATCTGGCTTATTTCGCATTTTTCGACACGTGTTAATTTATATTGAAATGTATGTATAATAAGTTTTTTTACATATTTTATATAAATTCATAAATATTTGACAAAATCGTGCAGTCCCGCTTTAAAAGCGTTCAACGACGCTGTTTTAAACTTACTTTGACATGAACGTGTATGTGTTCACTGAAAACCTTAACATCATACTGTTAAGCGCTACCAGACCTCTCTTGCATTACCTTTGGACGAGTACGTCCACGTGATGTTTGTGACGTAGTCGTCTGATTTCTTCGCCACATGCAGCGAGCTCTCAACACGTATCTTTCCCTTACCGTTTTCGAACGTGCCATTAGCAATTTTTCTGCATACACCTTGAAATAAAATGGTAAAATGTAAGAATGGTTCTTACTTTTAAGAGTGGCTTACGGCGTTCTTTAAAGTTGTAATTCAATCGCGCACGGCGTGCTCATGGTAAGTTTTGTTGATCGTCCCTTGTTCTAAGTCCGTGCCTCCGTTATTTACTCTTTATTTGAAACACTCTTCCGAATGCAATTGGCAGAATTTCCCGAAACTGCACATGAACTTTCTTTGGATGATCGTCTTTCAAGGCTGTTGAAATCGTTATGTTTAATCGTAAACCCACCAGGGTTAAAATAAAATGTAAGAGTACAAATTCTCGCAAAATGGTCTAAAATGCCTAAACGCGTAAAATTTCATGCTGGTCACTCATAAAAATTATTCAAATCATTTTCATTGTTAAATGTTTTGGTCTTATGTTTAATAACGGTGAGCGTTCATGTACCTATTAAACACCAATTATTTACTTCTGATTAAAAAAGTATTTCCAACATTTCAATCCACTATTGAATTTGTCGCATTGCATTTAATAGGATTTATTACTGTGTCGTGTGTTTATTTATGTATTCATGCATTTCAGCTGTTTATTAAGTACAAGCACACTATTCAGTAATTAAGACTCATTTTCACACGAACTTATTATTTAAATGAGTTTCTGGACACATGTGTAAATGGAAGATCACTAATTGATGTAGGCAGCTTTGATAGATATAGCACTAATCTACAATGTTATGTCAGGTCAGGCGCACTTGCATGACGAACCCTTGATTAAGGTAATTAAAGTTAGTTCACGATGAATGGAAAGTATTTCCTACCGTGTCGTATAACCTTGACTTCTGACACTGCGACCTTTGTTGCACCGATCGCCTGAAAATAAAGAAAATAACATACCAGAAACCGGTTTAGACACGTGAGCATGTAGCAAACATGTTTATCTTCGCAGTTATTTATAGTAATTCGGTGAACAAAAGCGTTTTATATTGTTGTTCCATAAAAATGCTTAATTAGGTGTTATTGTATTTGTTAACTGTATATGTATTGTTTCATTCTGTTCACATATCGTAAAAATATACATATTTAAGGGAATAAATTGAAATTCAGCTGATTATACATTACATGGAAATACGTTGTTGTTTTTTTTACTTTGTGAACGATATAACGGGTATCAACATTCATCTCCAACGTCGTTCAAGAGGATCCCCTGTTACATTTTACACACAATTTGTTTTTGTTTGTAGAGAATTGGTCAATGTCTTATATAAAAACACATCATACCTTCATACTGTAGCTTCCTTTGCATGTTCCCAGCCATGTGTCCAGCTCTGTTCGCAGCAGCTCTTTACGCCGTTGCTGCTCGGCGGTCTGGGGCTTAAGTCCCAGCGAAGGTGTACAGACTGTAACCAGCAGCGCAACGAGTAGCCACAGGCTCAGGGCGGTCATCTGGGGAAAGAATGTGACCACACGGTCTGTGCCTTGTTCATCAACACAAAGATCTATCAATAAATGTTTATGTGTGGATCTTTTATCAAATCTTTAACGACCAGTCCAGTTAACAGCCGTTTATTTTTTTTATTAAGTTATTTACGTGACTAAATTGCATGTTAGCCATTTAATGTATGTGTTAATTGTAAAAAAAACGTTTGCTCGAATTATTTGAAAATATTTGCTGATAACATTGCTTTAATTTGTTTGTCTGAAGTTAACAGACTGGTACCTTAACAGGACGTTAAAGTTTTGAGCCACCGTGCCCTGTGTTTTATGGATGGCGTATTATTCTGAAAACATGCACTCGTAAATATTGGAATACATGTTTAATAAGTATTTCGTTGATATATGTGCAGAAAATAGACCTTATCAGGTGATGCTCATGCCAATTTTGAATTTTTCTACGGATTTGTTTCCTTTTAATATTGATTAATACATGCAAGCTTTCTTCAAAATTGGTAAAATGAATGTCACGAGATAAATTATCGGACAAAGACTAAATAATTTGCATCCTATTGATATGGGTAGTTCGCCCGTTGTGGTGAACATTTATAAACTGCTAGTCCCCAACTTTATATTTTTACTTCAAAAGTAATAATACAAACGTCCCTGAATATTATAGTTCTTTCGATTGATAAAATAAAATAATTCATGACGATATGCAAACATAATTATAATAATTTTCTAACGTTCAATTGATATGTGCATTATATTGTAAATTTGTAAGCATTAAAATGCCATCGATAATCCACGTGGATGTTAAACTAAATGCACTGCAAAATGCAAAGATAGGCACAATTAAATTGTCAAATATCTAAACTACCATTAAACCCGAACCCAATTATTATACGCCCGTCTATGACGGGACGTATTATGGTATACCCCGCGTCTGTCCGTCCGTCCGTCCGTCTGTCCGTCCGTCCGTCTGTCCGTCCGTCCGTCCGTCTGTTAATGTCGTACGCTACGTCAAATATCCTTTGACAGATTTTCTTCAAATTTTAACACAATCTTAATATTGATAAACCCTGATCCCCTTTCGTTTTTGACGGAATTCTGAATTGTCGTTCCAGAGTTATGGGACTTTGTTCGTCAAAATTTCGTGATTTCATTGAATGTCCTACTGTAGCTCAAATATCCTTCGATGGATTTTTTTTTTTTTTTTTTTTTAGTATCCCTGAAAAATTGAACAAGGTGAGCTTTTTTCTATTCCGATTGTACACTACCACTTACCCATCTACATTTCTCTTTTATTATTGGTCAAAATATCTATAACAGGTTTACTTCAACTCCATATCCTCTAAAGAAATGCATACATATACTCAAAAAAAGATATGGTATGAATGTCAAGGAGACGGCGCTCCATGCTCATGTACTTATAAAATAAACCATGTATTCAAATACAAATAAACTGAAGTAAAAAAATGATTCAAAGGGTTATTTATTACCTTACTACTTCATTGGCGAACGACGGGCGTATCATGCGCTCATGGCGCAGCTCCTCAGTTCAATTCCTCAAAAGTCAATGAGGCGTTTGGTGTATATGCGATCGAAATTAATCGCGAACAAGGTTGAACAAGTCGGAAAAAAGGTACTATTATTTGACTACTTGTGTTATGTCCATTTACCGCATGAAACACACTGTTCACATTAAATTCGTGTATTACTATTAGAAGTAACACTTGCCTGTAAACACACATTTTTGCAAAATGATTACGCTGATACCATTAGTTGATTCATGGAGTACCAGGTTGCTTCGACATCCACATTTCGCTCACCTATTTACTGATGTCTGCTTGTACAGCGACAAAGCTGTTGAATAACATTTGCGTGTAAGTTCTTTTGTACCGAACAGTTTTTTTTAATTGAACATTAGTTTGAAGAAAAATACAAAATACCACAAATCGCTTTACGAGTCGGAGACACAGGCAGTTCTAATTACTCAATAAAGATTTATGTACAAGTAATTGTGTGTGCTTAATTTTATTTTTAACGTGACGAAGATTGTGTTTGAAAAGTGGACAGCTTTGTCGATTTCAATAGTTACACATAAATTATAAATGCGAAACGTAGAACGTTAATAAAATCGAATGTACTGAAACACATTACTGCTGGGGATATATAATTACAATAATTATCCTCAATGTGATTTAGACCGGTGATCCTTTCAAAAGTAAAGAAAGCCCGACATAAATACGGCTGGCTTGCCCCTGACGTGAACTAAATCGATGTAATTTGAAAAATTATCTGAAAGCTAGACTACACTGCACCAATTCAATTATGTTCGTTAAAACGCTTTTAATAAAAAAGTGGTTCGAGTTTTAGCCGGTCAACATGTATAGACTCAATAGTTGTCATGGCCTAGTATTCGCGGCATAGACTGCCTTCCCGAATTCGCATCAATGAAGTGTGTTCGAAACATGTAGCAATTAATATCATCGTATTACAACATAAATGAAAATGAAAAATATGTGAAACTTGTTATTTTTTACTCTAGTAATCTCAGTCATTATGATAATCAGAAACGAGTGGTAAAGCTAAAAACTCCCGGTATATCTTATAAAATAATAATGATAACAATGATAATACTAAATAAATAAACGAGGTAACAGCCGTTTCCCGCTTTACCTTTATTTACAACAAAATAACTAAACACAATACTAGTAACCAATTCTGACTGTTTTGTGATGATACAATGTTTACCCCAAACTCACGCGTAAAACCGATAAAAATTTCATTAATTATATAGATTCACGTTTATGTATTGAATTGAATATGATATCAATTATCATACAATATAAAACATTTTACGCCATACATTAACCCATTTATGCCTAGCGTCTAGAAAAAAGGCCTTGGCAAACAGCGTAGATCCAGATGAGACGCCGCATGATGCGGCGACTCATCAGGGTCTACGCTGTTTGCTTAAAGAATTTCTGTAAGAAATATTCTAAAAATATAACTAAATATACCAGACATCCCTAATTTTGGAAATTAATTGTTCCAATTTAGAAGGATTGGAGAGTCCACTCGGCATAAATGGGTTAATAATGAACTATTCCATCTGTATTTTTGTCATAGATGATGCATAATACACGATAGATGAATAATACAAATGATGATCAATATTTTTAATCAATCAAGTTCGTTATGAGATAGTCGTTGTATGGTTCGATTCATCAATAATACGACTTAAAAATAATTGACTAAAGTTATCATGCCATATTCAAGGAATAAAAAAACTGGTTTAAAATACCATGCTGTTTACCATCAAATGATAGCCCTTCGTTTTACCAAAACATTTAAAAAAAAAAGGTAAATTAACGCGTCGGTCTTTGTTCCAAAAAAGTTGTTTTTATCAATCATTAATAATATTTCATAATAACGTGTCGCTATTTCAGCATTCAAGTCGGTGTTATTGACACAAAATGAAACACGCAAAACACCCTATTGTTTACTATGGAATTTTTCTGGCTTAGATGTTCTTGGCCAATGTATTTTTTATACGAGGCGTACTGGTTTGGCAAAATGAACACTTTATAGCAGATTGTGCGCTACACTAGAAATCATAAAGATGCATGCAATCGCTACACTAGAAATCATAAAGATGCATGCAATCGAAGCACTAATCAATCGATCTATCTTTTCCATCCAAGATGGCGGCGATTTTGTTGACAAATTTGACGATAAACAGCATCGCCATTATCAGGGTGCAGAATCAACGGTATTTCCCGGGTTTTACACACGTGCTGTCCAGAATGTAATCACACCGTTAAGAACTTTATTTTTGCAAATATCTAAAGTTATTGAAATACATTTGCAAAAATCTTTAGTGCATAAAAGAGAGTTTTTCTTTCAGTTTGTGCCTATATCTTAAGGTATAAGAATAAATCCTTGAATACGTCTGAAATCGTTGACACAATTTCACGTTGCGTGAAGCAAAACCGTGTACAATTGATGCAGTAGATACCGAATTTTTGAATAGGGAACAGTCTTATTAAATAAAGTTATTCCGATGTATTTCACATTGCCATAAGCAGCATAAAAATCTGTATTTTATGCACTTGTTGAAATTGTTAAGTAAAATAATTTTAAAAAGTTATTTGAAATAAAGCACCACTTACCGCCGTGTATACATACATTAAAGTTGAAAGAGAGAGCCCCACAAAGTTACGTGATCCTGCATCCTGATTATCTGCACTATATTGACGTGTGCATTGTAATGTTTAACCTACTGGTAGTTCTAAAACATATTGTCTTCTATAAACGTACGTGTATAAAGTGCATTCAAAATTATAAAAATTCTTCAAAAAATATATTATTTGTTTAGCAGACAAAAATTTAACTGACGATTATTAGCTGTAAATCCTTTTTATCACGAGTATATCAAATTATAAATATAATGCTTTCACTCGTTATAAAACTCCGTTCCGATATCTCAAGATATTTTTTGCATCAACGAAGAAATACAATCCGTTGTGCGCTTGTAAATAAATGCACAGTGATATTGCAAAACATCATATAAACACTTATCATTAAAAAAAAACAGCTAGCGCTAATGTTATCAAAGGGCGGTACACAAACTAGACAACATGACCATTTGTTTGTCATTTAAAATTTGAAAAATGTGAATCTACACACGGCGTTCATTTGAACATGTTGACAAAATTTATATCAACAAGACCAGGAAGATATTAAGTTAATTACAACAAGGTGCCTAAGATATCTGCTTAGTAACTGGCAACAACAAAAAAACTCAAAAGTAATGGTTGTTTATTCATAGACATACTTCTTTGCATGCCCGAATTCAGAAGACACTTGATATCTTCCTTATAATAGTCGTCTTCTTACCGCATTTCACGCGGCACGCCAAGTGTCATTTGGGTCATCATCGGTTGACAAATTATTTTTAAAAAAAGGAGGAAACAAAACGACTGATGCTGATAAAGCTGTTTTGTTACCGCATACGTTCTGTTGATGAAATATTTAAAAGAAAACTGGTGATTCTTTACCGGAAACACACAATATACAATGCATGTTATCATTAATATTATGCAAATGAAACCAAAATATACATTTTATATTGTCAAATGCGAACTGTTTTTTTTTTCTCGGAATACTTATCAATATGGAGTATCAATTATTTACACACTGACTTCCAGTAAAACGAACATTCGATGGGTAAAGATTTATTCAGGGAAATTATACTTGTTTGTGTAATGTATATGCACGCTGAGGACGTCAACATCGTCTGTCTAAGTACGCAAATAAAAAAGTAAATAAAATATTTCCTTGTTGATTCAAACTAGGTTGATCTTACGGATTGCCAGGACGCCTCCCTGTGTGGTCTAAATAAATCATGATGTTGTTTGCCGGTTGTTTTATGTTGTTGTCAACAAATTTGGCGTTGCGGAAGGTTAAGCATTGGATAGCGACTTAAACAACATACTACATGCGTATTTTATTGCCGCTGTTATTCTATTTCGTGTTGATTTTGCATCAGTCATCTTCATATCTTGACATGATAGATTACTTTGATCGCCCGATCGTCTTCCCTAATCTAATTTGCGACATGAATAACAAACCGTGCACTCGTTTCTATTGAATATTATGTAAATATTAGGGACTGATCGTGCAAGATAATTATTAAATACTTCAAACAAGAGGGTCACAAAACTTAAGTCACTAACATGAGACCCATAGAAAATGTACTGTTCTGAGCAGCGTAGATCTCGGTCGAAAAATAATTAAAACTAATTTTCAGAAGAAGTGTAACAATGACGGGACAAAACACGTAATTTCTAGAGTGTAAATAATCTTTGACAATAGCTACATGTATATTTGGAAAACTGCCCCGTCCCTGGCTGTAGTTGTTTTTAGCGGACCAGAACCTTTTCCGAACTGAGCCGAAGTAGTGTAAGAACATGGTTTGAACAAGTTTCACGAAGACTACAAAGGTGACTTCAAGAGCGATGATAAGGTTTCAATATAGCAAATATAAGCAACCATGCTCCTGTTTCACTCCTGTTCCCTGAGAAACTGGTTTATCAACGGACCAAAAACAGTTTTCAACATGGCCGAGATATATAAAAAGTGTTCTGAGCAAGTTTCGTGAAGATTGGGCAAAAACATGTGACGTCTTGAATTTAAAAAAGTTTCACGATAGCCATATAAGAATAACTGACCCGAGTCCGACCCATGGCGGACATGTTTTAACTGACCGAAATCATGTGCATACTCGGCTGAGAAATAGTAAAAACAAATATTCTGAGCATGATTATTGGACCAAACACTTGACTTCTAGATTGGTGATATGCTGGCACTTTAGCCAAATAAAGGAAAACTGCCCTGCCCCATGGCGGCCATACCTGTAAGTGAATAGGAGCTATCTTCGAACTCGGACCAAAATGTCATAATAACGAAGGTTGTGAGAAGTATTCGTTAAGTTTGGGCCAAACAGTGACTTCTAGCGTGTCCACAAGTTTCACTTAAGTCATATAAGGAAAAGTGCCCGCAAACTGGCTATCATAATTTTTTAAGGACCGGAAACATTTTCGGACCGATTCGATATATCATTCGAACAAATGTTCTAAGAAATTTCCATGAAGATTATACTGAAATGTAATTTTAAAGGGGCCTTTTCACGTTTTGGTAAATTGACAAAATTAAAAAGTTTCAGATTTGCCAATTTTCGTTTTAGTTTGATAATATGGAAAATTCTGTTGTTATATTTTGTGAAACATTCGAGGATTGCTTATATAAAGTATAAAATACATCCGTCATTTTATGTGCGGGAATGGCCGAGTGGTCTAAGTGGTAGACTTTTACTCCAGGACTCCAAGGGCCAGTTGTTCGGGCCCAGTTTTACTTTTTTAATTGTATTCTTGTTTTTTTTTAACTGGAGATTTTTAGATTCACTGTTTACATTTATCAATATAAAGCATTTAATGACAAACTTCAATACATGCCAAAATCTGTGAAAAGTCTTAACAATCTTGTTCTTAAATCTAACCTAGTGACATAGTTTTTGAATCTAACCTAGTGACATAGTTTTTGAATCTAACCTAGTGACATAGTTTTTGAACGCACGTCGCCAATTTTTAAACATGGCCAATGCATCAGTGGAACAAACAGTCTGACAAAGTTTCGTAAAGATTGGACAGTAAACGTAGCCTCAAGATTGTTAACAATGTATATGTTGAAGACGGACGCCTAATGACGGACAAAAGGTGGTCACAAAAAATATTGTGCAACTCAAAATATATAACTGCTGGATGGATGAAACTTGATAAACGTATTCATAGTTTGGTTAGTTGGTGCATGTTTGCTATAAATATAACTGATAGAGTGATACAACTTCACAGACATATGTATGCGCATTCATGTAAAATGGCTGTAGTAATAGCGTAGGTTGGAGGGACTGCCAAGAAGTGCGGTGGAGGCATCGGTGTCATATTGACGCATATGCAGCTATTACAACTTTGTAGTAATTTCTTACGTCAGTCAGTGTTTTTTTTTCATTTTGCTAAAAGAATTAGAATGTATTATTAAAATGTTTCTTTTTAGGAAACGATGCTAATGTTGTTTCCATTTAAAAGTCATCCGTACATGGCATACATAGAAATAACGGATTTAACAGAATTTGTAAAAAGATGTTTATACTATCAAAATATAATATGATTAAGAATGTGTTGATCATCCAGCGTATTATGTTTTCATTCATGGACGTCATTTCATTAAGAAATGACACTTTGGTTTAAGACAATAAATGGTTAATAATGTTCGGTAACATCGTGCTGATGCAGTGTGCAAAATGTTAAATAAAAATCAACACTTTATACAATTGGATCCAAGAACAAATAACTCAATAAATAATGAATTTTATGTTATAACACCTACATTCACACTGAACAATCTATGGGTCTGATTTCGCTAGGAATAGTCATCCCATTCATTGTGATAGCGTGTGTATTACCGAGCACCCGTGCATTACTTGCAAAATGCATTGAAAACTGGTTATTTGCAGTTGTTTGTTTCGTTCTTCACTAAAGCCTAGATTTATGACTACATACCAAACGTATGACACTACTTAATGATTTAACATTCATTGTAACGCACGGTTGATTTAAATCAACATAAAGTCTGAAAAGCTGTGACCCACGACATAAATACTTTTTCCAACGTTACCCACAACAAACCAATGTGTTGCAAGCTATGAAAATCGTTCTATACGACATACATATAGAAGTCATGTGGATAACAACATTCATTAAAACGAAAGCATACCTTAAATAGGGGAAAATCCCATCCAGTTTCCACATTTCCGTTAGAAAACTAAATATATTCATCAAAAGTACGGTTTTCACATGGTCCTGTTCATAAACTGATCAACTGAAAACATATTTATTCGACTTTTATTCATCATGTCCTCGCTGTATACACTCTTATCACGACGGACCGTTCAACCATTTTCTACTACACCGACGATGATCGTTTTAATTCGCATACCATGATAGCTTAGGCGACAATAAAGTCGACTACCCTAGATATTGCGCTGTATTATTGATCTACAAAACGTACAAACTTTTCCATTTATTATCGGGTTGAAGATCTAAACTGAAGCATGTAAGCCATTTGCGAAAAAGCATACGTGCTTCGCGTTTCAATGGATGATTCGCGCTTTCAATGGATGATTCGCGCTTTCAATGGATGATTCGCGCTTTCGATTTGTCCCTCGCTCTGGGAATACGTGGCTTAATACATGTGCTTAACCCTTTGCATGCTGGGAAATTTGTCGTCTGCTAAAATGTCTTCCGCCGAATTTCTAAAATTAGCCATTTCTTCGATTTTTTTTCAAAGAATACTATCAGAATAGCAAACAGTTTGGATCCTGATGAGAAGCCACGTTCTGTGGCGTCTCATCTGGATCCAAACTGTTTGCAAAGGCCTTCAAAATTCGGTTCCAGCGCATAAAGGGGTAAATTGTCGTCCGATATTAGCATGTGCAGTCCACAAAAGCTTATCAGTAACGACAACTTCCGCGTTTATGGTATTTTTCGATTAAATGAAGTCTCTTCTTAGCGAAAATCCAGTTTATTCAGAAAGGGTCATCCCTGATTAGCCTATGCGGACTTCACAGGCTCATTTGGGAGGACACTTTACGAACATTCATTAAGCGCAGTTTTTTTTCAAGAGAAAGTTTCATTTTAAAGTAGGCCTACGTTGAGAGTTACAAGTTGTGAGTTTACGCCTTAACAATCCCGCACGGTCTCTTGGTTTATACGGAAGTTTGAAAATACAATTAATTTTCAAATTGCTCGGTCACCGTTACGACACCATTATATTGTAGAAGTAACTATTTCATTGATTTTCGTAGAGTGATTTCCATAGTTCAAGTAAGCGATATCGTTTAAGGTTAAATTTCTGAATATTTCACAATATCTACTACATGTAGTGACTTGAAATTCAACATTTTTCATGGCGGAGTTTAACTCATTCGATCAATATAAAAGCCAAGGTAGAATATAATATGGAAAAGTCGACCTTTCATCAACTATACGGCATGCTCTTTGTACAAGGATATCTAATAGTTAGAAAATACGAAAATAATTTTCGTATCACATCTAAGCAACGATTAAGCTGTATCACCATAGGATTAGGTCGAATTAATAAAACTTTAAAGGGGCATATCGACGGTTAATTCAGTTAGATTAAAAATGCACTAATATCGTTTGATTATGTATTAAAGGGATATTTTCAAAGATTATGGCATGTATTGAAGTTTGTCATTAAATGCTTTGTATTGATAAATGTAAACATTGGATCTAAAAAGCTAAAGAAGAAAACAAGAATAAAATTAAAAAAGTAACTCTCAACGGCGCTCGAACCACTGACATCTGGAGTAAAAGTCTTACGCTTAGACCACTCGACCAACCGTGCTCATACAATTATGTATTTTATACTTTATTTAAGCAATCCTCGTATTGTCACAAAATATATCGAAAACAACAGAACTCTCCGAATTATTCAAACGTTTCGCGTTGCAACGCTTTATAATTTTCGGGTGTTTAAATCGTCAAAAGATGCATATGATGGATATATTAGAGCATGGTAAAGTTTCAGTTTTACTAACAGGTACTTGAAAAAAAATGTTTTGGTCCTTATATATATAATAAGAGACCAAACACATTTTTTTCATGTAGATCTACCTGTGGTTTTACTGTTTCCTCACAAATATCGAAACTACAACGAAAATTTGTGAATCTGAAGCATTTTCTTTTGTCAATTTACCAAAACGTGAAAAGGTCCCTTTAAATGATTGGTGAGCACATGGGACTTGTTTTTACAAATGCCAGTAAGCGAATTGGCGAATCGGTCATAATAGTAAAATTATTTATGAACTGTACATATAGTACCCATATGCGCATGCGCAATATCTATAGCATACAAAGAACGCGGGCAAGAAAAACAGACTTACGACAACAGACGCATTGACAGCCTTTGACATTCCAGAAACCCAATCTATCCGTTTCCACGTTTCTACCTCATATGTACAGTCTTTCGTGCATGTTCTTCCATGTCGCTTAGACAAGAAACATTGGCTTAAAATATTTAGCATGTTAAAATAATTTGTTGTCGGCATGTTACCTACTTTATCATTAAAGGGATCTTTTCACGGTTTGGTAAATTGACGAAATTGAAAAAAGTTGTTTCAGATTCGCAATTTTTCGTTTTAGTTATGATATTTGTGAGGAAACATTATTACTGAACATTTACCATAGTCCAATATAGCCATTATATGTATCTTTTGACGATTTGAAAACCTAAAAATTATAAAGGGTTGCAACGCGCAACGATTGAATAATTTGGAGAGTTCTGTTGTTGTCGTTTGAATTTACGAAACTACGAAGATTGCTTACATAAGGTATAAAATACCCATTCTGTGTATATTCGGCGAAATAGCCGTAAGGGCTTATGCGTTTTTACTTCAGACTAACTCCAGGACGCTGGGGGCTCGAGCCCTGGTACCGGCAACTTTTTTTTCCTTGTTTTAATTTTATTCTTGATTTTTTTACTGGAGCTTTTAAGATCCAATGTTTACATTTATCAATATAAAGCATTTAATGACAAACTTCAAAATATGCCAAAATCTGTGAAAAAGGCCCCTTTAAGGCTCCTTGTGTATTTCTGATCTTTTACCCAATATCACAGGATCGTTTATATAGGACAGGAACGTTAATCTTTCTGATTAATGTATCAATTATTTCGTGTAGTTTTGAAATCTATGGCCAGTAAAAACACATTAAGACAATGTTCTTTGGCGGAAGAGTTGAGACTCATTATTAGGCCGAATTGCACATATTCTTTTTGGATGGTCCGCTGCAACATTTATCAGATGGTTCCGCATCACTGAATAATATGGCAACTAGAGATATCATTAATACTAGAACACACTTTAAAACGTATCAGATTGAACCTAAGTATACATTTTGAAAAAAAAACAACGTTCGCAACAATGTTGTTTGTATTGTTATGTACCAAATTTGCTCTAATGCTATTGGTCCGTTAATAAGCATAATTGCCTCTGGGCACAGTTATTATGGCAAGCGAAATGCACATTAATTCCTTAAACCACGGTTTAAAGGGATCTTTTCACGCTTTGGTAAATTGACAAAATTGAAAAAAGTTGTTTCAGATTCGCAAATTTTCGTTTTAGTTATGATATTTGTGAGGAAACAGTAATACTAAACATTTACAATGGTCTAATAGAGCCATTATATGCATCTTTTGACGATTTTAAAACCTAAAAATTATAAAGCGTTGCAACGCGAAACGATTGAATAATTTGGAGAGTTCTGTTTTTGTCGTTAAATTTTGTGAAACTACGAAGATTGCTTATATAAGGTATAAAATACGTTCAGCATGTGTACTCAGCGGAATAGCTCAGTAGGCTAAAGCGTTTTTACTCCAGGACTCTGGCAGGACTCCAGGGGTCACTGGTTCGAAACCTGGTCCGGGCAATGTTCTTTTCCTTTTTTAAATTTTATTCTTGATTTTTTACTGGAGCTTTTACGATCCAATGTTTAAATTTATCGATATAAAGCATTTAATGAATAAGTTAAAAAATGCCAAAATCTGTGAAAAGGCCCCTTTAACACTTAACTATATAGTTAAGAGACTTTGAACCCGGGTTCAAAGTGCCGTTTGCACATTAATTCCTTAAACCCGGGTTCAAGACTTTGAACCGCGTTTTTTTTTAAATCAGAGTTTATTTACCGGTCCTACCGGCCTCTTCACGAGGTCTTTGAGGTCCGACCTGACTTTGAACCGCGGTTCGAAGTCTCTTAACTATATAGTTAAGAAACGACCAATGAAATCGTTAAATTTGCCTTTTTATTGTGGTTTAAGCTCCGTTGATTGATTGTCTCTGAACTATGTAGATAAGAGATTTGTAACTATCTTTAGACACACTTTGAACAGCGGTTCAAACTCTTTAACTCGGGTTTAAGGAATAAATGTGCAAACGGCACTTTGAACTCGGGTTCAAAGTCTCTTAACCCCATAGTTAACTGTTAAATAATTAATGTGCATTCCGCGCGTCTTAACCCCAGTTTAAGACTTTGAACCGCAGTTTAAGACTTTGAACCGCAGTTCAAGACTTTGATCCGCAGTTCAAAGTCTCTTGACCCTATAGTTAAGAGAGGAATTTATGTGCAAATGGCACTTTGAACTCGGGTTCAATGTTTCTTAACTTTATAATTAACTGTTGGATAATTAATGTGCATACCGCGCCTCTTAACCGCAGTTTAAGACTTTGAACCGCAGTTCAGTCTCTTAACCCTATAGTTAAGAGATGACCAATGAAGTCACGGCATTTACCTTCTAATTGTGGTTTAAGCTCCGCTGATTGGTTGCCTCAGATACCGGATTTGTATCTATTTTAAGACACACTTTGAACCGCAGTTCAAAGTCTTGAATAGTTAACTGGTAAAACGTGGTTTAAGGAATTAATGTGCATTTCGCTTGCCACACAGTTATATCATCCAGTGACACTTACTCTCGTTAATTCTTAATTCTATTACGCCCACGAAACTTTTTCATAGAAAGTTGTAAACAAATAATTTACCTAATACGAGCCCAATTATATTAGTAATCGTATTTGCCATAGGATGCAGCTAAGACGGGAAGTAAATCTTGAAACAGAGAATATATTTATAGATGCACGAATAGCGCCCCTTCTTTTGGAAAGCAACTGGACAATTGTTAAGCAGGAAACATCTTTCGTTTCAAATTCGCTATTGTTGCAGGCATGAGTTCGAGGCGCACTAGGACCGTGTCTAAAAAATATGTACTTTTATGTTTGGAAAGTTGGAAAAATGATTTTTTATTATGCTTCTTTTGTTTATAATTTGTATTCATAAAATTATAATTCATTATTTGTAATGAATTATTTGAGAATTACGAAAATGTTCTTACGTGTACTGTAAAGGGGCGGGAAAAACGAAAACTTGTATATTTCTACGATGAGAAAAAAAGGACAACGTAATTGTTATTTTGTGCAATCAAATCTGAGATTTTTTATTCGCGACCTGTTATTTTCTTTATGGACGTGGAAATATGCGGGAAGGTTTGTACTTGCATACAACGAACACGGTGAAAACATGGAATGACTATCGAGGAAGTTCGAGCCTATGGGGTCGACGAGTTCCTTTGGAAAAGCGGAGAATTACCAATGATGATCGCGGGTTCAATCCCCGGCACGACCATATAACTTGTGTAGTGATTTGACTTGTCATTGGAATATTCTTAAGGTCATTCTCCCCATAACTCAAATTGTCAGTTACTGGAATACTTATGAGAACTTCGTACTGGTGAACATTCTTTTCCAGGGAAAGTGTGAACGTATTAACTGCCCGTAGTGGAATGACTGAAAAACATATGAACACGGCGAAAATTGCATACAAGCTAACAACAAACAAATAACTTGTGGTACTCTTTCATTGGCGCATTCAAGTACGAACGAATGTTTCGATGACTAAAGCCCGCGTTCTGAGAACGCTTGCGCGGTGTCGATCCTTTCGCGCTCATTCCGATCATGTTGTGTCTCCACGAATATCTTATAGGCCGTCGAAGGTCCTACGCCCTTTCATCACAGTTCGTACAGCATACTTGCAAGGTGAGCACGTGGTATATTTCACAAGTGTTTACAACCTAGTAGCCTACTTAGAAGCCAGTGATGTTCGTATTATTTGCCTTCCGCTTGTTTTATTTATTTATTTATTCGCAACAGCTCAAAATATGGTGTTATAAAAAATATATGATTAAGTATTATATTAATTAAACAACTTTGCGATACGCAAAATATGTTTCTTAAAATAAAGACTAAATCGCTTAAAAAAATATTGTTAAAAAAAGTACGTAAAAAGCCCACAAACATCCAGCTATGAACAGCCCTACACAGTTTATGCAAATGAGACATTCTAATGACGTTTTCACGGGTCGATGTGGTTTACGGAAATAAACACATCTTCAGGGGGTAAATTATTTTGTTTACTCCGCCAATTTATAAGATGTAATATGCCAAGTCCCAGCTTTATGTGACACTCAAGATTTAAGCTATACTTGTGTGCTTACTTTTGCTAGGAGCGTTATTGAAGAACCTTTATGGTCTTCGTACAGCACTGAATTCCTTCAGAAATGTGCTTAACTACATTGCTTAATATACGTTAATAATACATATTTTTTATGATGACTGATGCGACAGTACTGCATGTAAGTAGACGGAAACGCAGACATAGGTACTGGACACGTGCCATCATAAGAAACCGTCAAACTTACGGCCCATACTACCATCTTTTTAGAGAATTAGAGCTGAACGATGAAGAGTTCAGGACCTACTTACGTCTTAGTAGACGTCAGTTCGGCAAGTTTCGGTTGTAGAAGAACAGCTGAATCGACGGAGTACGTCACGTCAGTCTATAAGTGCCAAGGAATGACTCGCCATTTGCTTAAGGTAATGAAAACAAAACAAGAAATTTTTTAAAACATACTCTAATGTTTTTGCATTTATTTTAGAAACAAAAAGAAAACAAAGAGGTTCAGATAATTATGATAAATGATACAATGTTATGTAGTCACCCGATGACACAAACGTGAAAAGCGATTATAGAGTGTACAATATGCAGACGATATATAATCGCATATTACTATTCTCTCTTACCTTCAACGCCATCAATTGACATTTCGTTGGCTATTCTTTTCCAGATGTTTGATGCAATGTCTTTGTTTTTGTATTCTTTCATACGTTGGTTGTTTGTTTCAGGGTTATCCCTTACTTAATTTATTATTTTTTCACTAATATCTATGCTTGAAAGTCGACCTTTCATGCTTACTGCCGTCCGTGTACTTAGTCCGCGTCCGTGAAAAATCGCTCACCGAGCGATTTTTCACGGACGCAATACGCGGACGAAAAATGCGGACATGGAACGCGGATACATGGAATAGCTCCAACAGATTTCAACCAGTTCTTTTTTTCGCGGACACGGACACACGGACACGGAACGCGGACACATTGAAACCCGGCCAAATGCGGATGCGGACAAGGATAAAGACGGCATTTAGCACGATGAGGGGGCTGTCATCTCAAAAATCAACTGTAAAAACTAATCGATTTCGAGAACAATTACCCGGAATTATACAACCAAAGCAGTTCTGCATATTGGGACTCTGATTTCACTTCAATTGTTTAGAAAAGCATAGCCAAGGTACTAGAAGAAGATGTTTCAGGCATTTACCATTTGTATTCTTTTACAGACAGAATGATGATTTGTACCCTATATCTACTTAAATTCATGCTTGTCCTTCATAATAATCATATCAATTATAATTTCCAGTTTTATCCATATAATAAAAGAAAGATACGTTCGACGTATGCGGATAAATGGAATATAGCGTCTGTATTATGATTTTGCGGATGCAGACGCGGATACGGATGCTGATAGATGGACTACTAGCCTTCACGTCTAACGTTTGTATATGGGGAAAAGCGTCATAATTTGTGCGTCGTTATAGCAAAAAGACTGTCCAATGATTTTTGTAAATATGTATCATGAATTTAAAGGGACATGTGCACCGTTTGGTAAAATTACTGTTCTAAAAATGTCATAGATTCAAAAACTATTTCAGTCATTATGTTTAAACAAGCGAAATAATACTTCCGACTTATAACGATGTTAAATACGTGTAAGAAAGGTTCGTCATTGTATAATCAACGTGCGAAACATGTAAAATAATAAAGCGTTTGTAACACTTGATGATTTGAAAAATACGTGTCGTACAGCATACTGTAGCTTTTATAAAATACCTGTAGTAATAACATACTGTAGCTTTTATAAATCGTAAAAAATATTTAAGTCAACGTGGCGCAGTGCACCTTTTGCCATCAGAGGATCCCGACGATAACAATATTCTTTAATTTCCTATTTTACTGTTAGAATTAGTTAAGGGTAGTAAATGACATTTAAACAAATAGAAAACCATTGAACAAGGACCTTAAATAGCATGCTCATTTTTGTAAAATTCACGTTTTTTTCAGCAATAAAATGTTCCCGAAAAGCAGGTTATAAATTGACTACAGAACTGCTTAAAATATAGTTCGTATTTGCCTCCATGTTAAACTTGATGACGTCAAAGTTACTATAGCAAAACCAAAAGAACTCTCGGCCGCTTACGTCCCTGGGCTGACAAGGTTGGACGCCTGGTTCAGCTAGAATAATTTAACAAGGATATATAGAACTATATTGCATATTATAAGGTATTGTATTATTGATTGCATGTTTGTTTAAGCTGTATAGTATATGTCATTAAACTGATTTCTTTCTATTCGCGCTGTTTTGCTATGATTTTTTTGTCAAAATGGCCGCCGAATTATTTACTCCTTAAACGGAAACATGTAACTGTAGCCATTCACGCCCATGGTTTACCCGTTTACTGTACCATTTCAGATATAGTTATGCATAATTAGTGAAATTCCTGATTAATGAGTCTAGAGGATTAGTGGAAATAAGTAAGCTAAATAAAAGAGGGCAACGAAATACGTAAAAAATGGATGATATTAATGACCGGCAAGATTCGTACCCAGTTCTTTTCGAACACACACTGTAAGTGTGACAGTCGCATTGTTGCTTTTTGCTTTTTATGTGTTTTTTCATGGAATTTTATGTCCATGTAAAAATATTACTTTTACTTCAATATTGCTGAATCAACTTTCCAAATAAGATCCAGGCTTGGCGAAATTGTAGTCCAATATTAGACGTAAGCTACCCCGCTTACGTCTAAAGGTCATAATACACCAAATAGTTTCCCTATATAATTCAATGTAAAAGCGACAACTTTGAGCGAAAATAAATGCAACATTTTGCACATAGACACCCCCATAACCATACCTTTTCTTAAAGGCCATTCTAAGCGGAATCGATTTATGCAATAAAAAAGATATGTCATGTACAAAGCAAGAAAGAACTTGACACAAATCAAAATCGACTGTTTTTGCAACTTTTTTTTCCGGCCGTTTCTTAGTGAAATGTAACCTTTTCTACTGCAATGGTTTACTTTAGTCTTCAAGTGTATCATATTTCAGGGATTCAGTTGTGAACACCTATTCATGCCCTACCATTATCTCCGCAAGATAACACCCGAATAATGGTAAAAAGTGTAAAACATGCCTTCCTGTCAACTATGATATTATTTTAGAGAGTACAGCCCTACATGAAGCGATCATTTAGTGTATTGTAACCTATAAGACAACGTTTACTGTTAACATCGCGAAAAATAAGAACTTCTCGATACTTATAAACCTATTTTCTATGTGCATGCCAATTTTCAGACCGATCTTTCACGTAGAAATGCTTGAAAATGCATTTTATTATAACGCCTGATAAGCCATGTGGCTTTCGCGTTCGGAGCTTTGATTTATAACGGGCGTTCAGGCGCAAAACGATTACCCTAAATAATTACAATCGGTCAAAATACTAGAATATTGTTACAAGCTATGTAGAAAAAGAAGTGAACAACTATTAAAACGTGTTCTTGAGCTCTTTCAGCACAAATTGTTTCGATTTGAGATGCTCAAGACGAGTTTTTGTACGTTTTTTTTCTTATTTTCCTCTGAAAACGTATTTTTTTCTTAAAAGCTCACGATGCTCCTTAAATTCGCGAAACAAACGCATTTATTCCGTGAAATTTGCCAAAACGCGTCATATCCCACTAAAAAAATGATGATTTTCTGTAAATACAGCTCCTTTGTGACTAGGCCTGGTTTTGCGTTTAGGTCATAATACACCAAATAGTTTCCCTATATAATTCAATGTAAAAGCGACAACTTTGAGCGAAAATAAATGCAACATTTTGCACATAGAGACCCCCATAACCATACCTTTTCTTAAAGGCCATTCTAAGCGGAATCGATTTATGCAATAAAAAAGATATGTCATGTACAAAGCAAGAAAGAACTTGACACAAATCAAAATCGACTGTTTTTGCAACTTTTTTTTTCGGCCGTTTCTTAGTGAAATGAAACCTTTTCTACTGCAATGGTTTACTTTAGTCTTCAAGTGTATCATATTTCAGGGATTCAGTTGTGAACACCTATTCATGCCCTACCATTATCTCCGCAAGATAACACCCGAATAATGGTAAAAAGTGTAAAACATGCCTTCCTGTCAACTATGATATTATTTTAGAGAGTACAGCCCTACATGAAGCGATCATTTAGTGTATTGTAACCTATAAGACAACGTTTACTGTTAACATCGCGAAAAATAAGCACTTCTCGATACTTATAAACCTATTTTCTATGTGCATGCCAATTTTCAGACCGATCTTTCACGTAGAAATGCTTGAAAATGCATTTTATTATAACGCCTGATAAGCCATGTGGCTTTCGCGTTCGGAGCTTTGATTTATAACGGGCGTTCAGGCGCAAAACGATTACCCTAAATAATTACAATCGGTCAAAATACTGGAATATTGTTACAAGCTATGTAGAAAAAGAAGTAAACAACTATTAAAACGTGTTCATGAGCTCTTTCAGCACAAATTGTTGCGATTTGAGATGCTCAAGACGAGTTTTTGAACGTTTTTTTTTTCTTATTTTCCTCTGAAAACGTATTTTAAAAAAAAAAACTCACGATGCTCCTTAAATTCGCGAAACAAACGCATTTATTCCGTGAAATTTGCCAAAACGCGTCATATCCCACTAAAAAAATGATGATTTTCTGTAAATACAGCTCCTTTGTGACTAGGCCTGGTTTTGCGTTTAGGTCATAATACACCAAATAGTTTCCCTATATAATTCAATGTAAAAGCGACAATTTTGAGCGAAAATAAATGCAACATTTTGCACATAGAGACCCCCATAACCATACCTTTTCTTAAAGGCCATTCTAAGCGGAATCGATTTATGCAATAAAAAAGATATGTCATGTACAAAGCAAGAAAGAACTTGACACAAATCAAAATCGACTGTTTTTGCAACTTTTTTTTTCGGCCGTTTCTTAGTGAAATGTAACCTTTTCTACTGCAATGGTTTACTTTAGTCTTCAAGTGTATCATATTTCAGGGATTCAGTTGTGAACACCTATTAATGCCCTACCATTATCTCCGCAAGATAACACCCGAATAATGGTAAAAAGTGTAAAACATGCCTTCCTGTCAACTATGATATTATTTTAGAGAGTACAGCCCTACATGAAGCAATCATTTAGTGTATTGTAACCTAAACGGCTACCGTCGTTTTCCTATAGCAAATTGAGTTCAACTTAAACTTCAGTTTTTCTCGTTAAATCTTTGCTAATGCATAAAATTATCATTAATTAGACATAAATGTGAGCGATTACCTCTTAAATGTGTAAAAATTGTGCTTTTAAACCACTTATGAACATTTTTAAAAATAAACATACACAACACACGAAGTGTGTTTGTCGTTTATAGAATTACATTGAATTATCTTGAACGAAATTATTTTTTGAATAGGTTACACATAACCAATTGTTGTTGTACAACAAACCACATCACTGTTTAGCTTTCTGTACTTTTTAATTAAATGAAACCTATATGTGTGTGTTAAAACTACCAGTTGTATCACGGAGTGTATATTGATAGGAGATGATTCGAGTATTTGACCCTTACTGTAGTAAATTCAATCTTATGCAAAAACTATTCATCCGATTTTATTGGTTTATACGTTATCTTGTTGCTTATTAATTCCTCTTTCAAAAAATATACGTTTTAGTATACTCCCGTTGTTATTAATGGATTTATAGCGAGATAAACACAAGAAATACACATGTTATTTTTTACCACCGCGCGTTTTACCGTGTTGTGGCTATCGATCTTGTACAATTAGCGTACAGCGAAGCGCCGAGGTTATACATTTTGATGAACCCACTCACATCTTTTGTTGAATTATAGTTTCATTTCTCGGCTGATTTTGACAAATTAAATATCATTAGAAAGCTTACGTTACGTTGTAAACAGATATATAAACATATATTAAGTGTTTTTCTTCTGATTTTGACAGCCCGGCGAGTTATAACTTTAACTTTTGCAAATATCATACCGTATTGGAGTTTTAGAATCTAGATTTACGGTTGACATGTTCGTACTTAATACCAATTTGTAATGTTCTTCTGATTTCGACAGCCCGGCGAGTTATAACTTAAACTTTTGCAAATATTATACCGTTTTGGAGTTTTAGAATCTAGATTTACGGTTGACATGTTCGTACTTAATACCAATTTGTAGCGTTTATATTTGGAGTTCAGTTTTAAAAATTACATCTTGCATAGGAGAATAGAATTCTGTATACGATAGAAAAAAATTGTTTAAAAACAAAAGTAATTAAGGAATGAAGGCGGAAGAAAGTAGCGCGCGTTCCTAACGCACTGAACTGATGCTACGGTCTTGGCGATTATGCTTTTGTTTAGAAACCGGCCATTGAATTTCCTTTGCCATGATTATTATATTTTTTATGGAATATATTGTTGTATTTTGTTCACGAAACATATCAATAAAGCTTATTATAAATAAATCTTAATAAATTAACGATTTCAGCTCTTGTTTATAACACAGAAAGGGTGATAAATTTATGATGAAACAGCGTATATAGCGGATCCTCTCGATTTTATTTTGCTTTGCATGCATACTTGAAATAAAATGGGTGTCAAAAACATTCATTGTTTGCTGTTAAATATCAACGAGGGAATTATGTATAATTATATGAAATGTTATTTACCTTAAATTATCAATTTATTAAAGATTCTTGAAAATCACGGTCGGTGTTACGCGGGTCATTTCGTATTTTGACATCAGGGCATCATGTCCAACTATTTAAAATCAGATTTTTTTTCACTGGGACGATGACGGCTTAGATTTAGACAGGCAGACAGATAGTTTATTCAGACTTATACAACAGTACATCGTCTTCAACTCAAATATATAAATTATTTTTAGACGAATTGTTAGGTGATTACACATATAGCAGTGATGATTCTGAGAATGTTGCCATGTTTCTTATCCGTGTAATCTAGAGTCCGTGGTTTGAGCATTTTTATCGCGGTGTTCAATAAAAGATATCTCAATAATCTTGTTTATTGATAGATCTGTGGTTTTATTGCCCCTGTGTTCAGCACAAACCAATTATCTCTTTATGATCAGATACTGTGCCGACCAATACTAAATAACACTATGGTGTCATACGCCACAGCAGGGACCTATACTTGTGATCATGGAGTCTTAGTGCAAGACTTAAAAAAGTATGTTGTTTCGCTTGCGGTTGTTAAAGCCAAAACGGGGCTTCCCAGCTGGCACAGCTGCTGATATTCGGATCTGAATACCTAAACTTATTCAGACCTTATTCTTAACCGTTGCGCGTTTTACGATATCGGATTTTAGGCGGGAATACAACTCAGTGAAACTATTCAATTTCTTATACAACATTAAGCATATTAACAGTTATTGAAATTAACAATATCAGCAACATCTTTTTAAAGACTAAACACCTTTTCAAGTATCGAATTTAACATGTCAATAAAATATATTAATACCAAAAAAATGTTTCATTTAATATTGTTCACATTAAACCTTTAAATGAAAGTGTCGCTTTAACTATTTTCCGTGTCTTATTAAGCCCCGAATCGTTTGCTAAAAACAGTTAACAAAAATGGCTACACGTTCTAATTCTTAATGAAATACAAAAATAAGTATAAGATAATTAATAACGTCCATAAACACACATGGCAAGATCAAAGTTTTAATGGAAAACTAATATGACATTCCACGTAAATTATTATTTTTGTCTAAATCGAATACTATATATAGAGAAACAATGTATTTATAACCGACCAATGAGGTTACATTATGCAACTTTCAATTTACACAGTGCTATATGGCAACAATATGGAATTTGAACAGTGGTAGTGTTTTAAGGTCTGGACTATCATTACTTGTAAGTTTGTATAAACATTTTTCTAATGCAATTAGTAAAATAATGTTTATATTTTATGTTTAATAATTTATTGCATCAGTGCCTTCCCCAGGAATTTGTTCAGGCGCCCCGGGGGTGGGTTCGGGAGGGGTGTCCCCTGCTGACGTTGATTTTTTTTTAATTTAACGTGTCAATTCACGTTCTGTGGTGCATTATAACTAAAAAAAACAGCGTCAAAAGACGTCATTTGGTGCGCTATGACTCTTCAAAAAAATCCCCCAGTCATTAAAAAATATACTATTTTATATTGTTTAATTGTTTTAAAACTTTTCCGCACAGATAGTAAAATCCCGACTCGAACGATTCCCCAATACATCCGTTTCAACCCGACTCTATTACTGTATACTTACTTTTTTTCAAGTTTCTATTTATTACCCGATAATCCCGTTTATTCCGTTTTTATCAATCTCATTCTGGTAAATATTTACGATAAAAGCTTTCAGTTATTTCTGTAACACAAACCTTGCCATTTTTTATGTGACTATTTATAGATTTGATGAAATATTGCCTCTGAATATGCGTCAATCCCCTGACCTGTTGTGTGCTTGTTAAAACGCTCAATACACGCCATTTGTATGCAATAGACGCGACGTTGTACATGCTGCATAATTTTCGCGCTCTTTTTAATAGAGAAAAAGATTCGACACAAAATAAATTTGCACTGCTAATTTGAAGCAAAATATTTAACGTTGCGGTAACATTTACATTCGGAAGTGTGTTTTGGATTAAAAACGCGTTAACATCGACTTACGGTAATGGGTTTCGGATTACAAATTCAATTATTCCCATTTGAGATTTCAACAAATATTAACCGTTGCGTTATAAATTCAACGATAATTTGTTTACATACTTTACGAGTCGAATAAATGTTTTAACGGAATTATGCATGAAATTCACGTTGTCCACGAGGATCACGGCCGGCTGCCATCATCAGTCTTCTAACTATCGATTATCGGACGAAACATTTACAAGTGTGCGTAATTAATTCAACGAAAATTTGTTAAAGCGCATTACGTGTCGAATAAATGTCAGAAAAACGAGGTGAATCAGTTCTATAAATGGACATGTTGAAATATACGTGTACTGGAGTTAAATTAATTGTTATCACATAATTGTAACTGGGAGTCATTTGCACCAGGGCTCGAATTTAACTTTTTTTTCTCCTTGCAAAACATTGCGAGCAGCTTTAATACCAACTCGCAAAAACAAAAACTTTCTCGCAAATTTTGCTGGAAACATAATTTAATTTCGTTTTTTTTTATTCAACAGTTATTGTGAGTTAACTTTGCTTTATCTTTCGTATTGTTAAATCCATCTGTGGGCAAAAAGAAACTAGTTATTTTTCGCTTCGACGCCATGTCTGTTCAAGTTCAATGAACAGTACGTGTGAATTAGTTGACTGTTTAACGTTTCGTTGTACCAATACGATCCTCGTATCTGTACTATAAGTATACTAGTCTATATTCAAGCTGCGCGCTTCCGCATATGGGTTTGAGGACGTTCTATGACCTATGGTTTAGCGTTCAGGAAGTCGAACGCATTTAGCAATATAACTTTTTTTCACTATTTCTTTACTCGCAAAAAATTACTAGTGGCTTAAAACTTTACTCGCAATCGGTATTTTTCACTCGCATTTTGCGAGTGTGCGAGTGTTAATTTCGAGCCCTGATTTGCACAACTTACTCGCTATAATAATTTATTGTTAACCACTTGCAATTAATTTCTCGTATTAATTATGAGTCATAGGTAACACTTGTTTACAGTAAAAAGGTGTGATGATGATGCCCGAAACCGTCTTTAATGTGTACTGTACTAATTACCGGTTTTATATTACTCAAATGGTACAACTTCTTGCTAATCAAGCTGCGATAAACTCTTACTTCATGCCCGACGTCAATCAAAAAAATTGGTCGATAGTTAACCCCGCCCTCATAAGCATTCGCGTAACCGATTGGACGATGAACTTCACAGTTTGACGACTGGAAAGTTACCAGATACATCCTTGTCAGCATTTAAATGACCGTGTAATGTGGCTAGAATAATCGATATGCGCGTCATGCTATTCTCTTATCAGTGGATTATCCATTACCCCATGTGGTGTTTATGGCGATTACTTGTGAAAGTAGGTACCGAGTGCTCTTTTAAAACAGGGAATATTGATACACTGATAGGGAAACCTTGATTTTTTTGGACAATCTCCACTTTCTTTTACTGAAGAATACACTGATCGGAAAATTTCAAGCGCCCCGGGGACTCTGATTTCGAAATTCAAGCGCCCCGGCAAGGGGCGCTTAAATGGCCTGGGGAAGACCCTGATTGCATGATTATTCTGTGCTGTTATATGAATTTGATGCCGTTAAAGCTTCCGACATGAATTCATGTCGGAACGATGCTATTGCAAAATAACGTTAAACGATATGAGGTCGATGTAAATCGACCTCATATTTATAGGAGTAGGCGAAATTGGAAAAACTATGCCGGTCATCCGGACAGGCATTTCAGAAAATGTGCCGGTCCGGAGAAAATTTAGCCGGACCGAAAAAAACAACAACACAACTATGTACATTAACATAAACCCTTTATTTTAGCTCAACAAACCACTGCCAGTGCTTTATCCAAATAAGATAACAGTTTTTCGGTGTTCATCAATTCGTCTTGATAGTCTGGACAATCTTCTTCAATTCCATATCTTCTTCAATGTCACACAGTTTAGCAATCTCCTTTTCGAATAAAATTGCAGTTAACAGACACTAACTTGTACTAGGTTGGCGCTAAGGAAAAAAAATTAGTAGCCAAAAATTTCAGCACTACGATAACGACCCACATTATAACCTTATTTGCTCGATGAACGACATAATCATTATCATGAATCTCTAGGTATCAACAATGACTGTATTAAATTATCAATGAAGTCACATTTAAATAAATTATTTGTTTCCTGAAATCAATTAATTTCATGTTTTTTTATTTTTCATTTATATTTATTTTCATGCACCCGCATAAACGGTATACAATGTTAGAACTTTCAGATATGCCCTGGTCTTTGATTGGGTGGGTCTTGCGTAACTCCTATTCGCCAACCCCCCCTTCTCCTAATAATTTTTGCCGTAGTCTGGTGCTTCTTGATTCTTGAAAAATACATTTACTGCAATGTATTCTTGAATTGACATATTTTTCCATAGTTGCAATATATAATTTATTCAAACGTACCGGTAAATTTGTAAGTCTTAAATACTGCATGTCCTGAGCGGCTAGGCTATATTTAGTTACACATTGTCTGTTTTTAAAATAGCATGCTTTGCATGCGTAGAACTTGGCATTGCAGACGACAGCAATAATTTCGCGCTCTTTCTTATAACACGGGTTTTACATGGCATACCGGTATTAGTGCATAGTGAATAGTTATTATCACGTGGCTGTAGAAAAATGGTGTAAATCAGTTTTACAAATAAACATGATAAAATATACATGCACTGGATTTAATTTGTTACCGCATCAAATTATTAACGGGTTTTGTTTTTCACAACTTACTCGCCGTAAGTAATTTTACACTGCTCACCAATTGCAATTAACTTCTCATAATTAATGATTGTTTACAGTACGGTAAATAGGTGTGATGATGATGCCCGAAACTGCCTTTAATGTACTGCTTTATTTAGCGGTTTTATATCACGTATTAATGCTACAACTGTGATTCATTGTTAATAAACCTGCGATAAACGCTTACTCCGTGACACACGTCAATCAAAAATAATAATCACTATATAACTCCGCTTCTATAAACATTCTCGTAACCGATTGGACGTTAAATATCACAGTTTGGCGACTGGAAAGTTACCCGAAAATTCCCCGTGATGCATCTGGCAGCATACATGACTGTGTTATGTTGCTTGAATATACGATCTGGTTATCTCTTATCAATGGACTATCTATTACCACCTGGAGCTTTTATGGCGATTACATTTGGAAATCGGTACCGAGTTCTCTTTAAAAGTAAGGAATATTATATACTTACAGTCTTCGAAATTAGCTTTGAAAAGTTACATGCCAGTCGGGCCAGTTACTTAAGAATTTTTACATGCCCTACATTTTTTTTACATGCCCAAACTTTTTTAACCAAAATTATAACAAATCACAACATTTTAACCCTTACATGCTACACATAGTAAAGCAGAACATTTGTTTCAATAGTAGTGAATACAATTACATCTAATCAATCACTAGAATTAAGACGGTTGATTGTTACACCAGTGCTCTTGAAAAGAGCGTTCTCTGGTGTCCTCGTACCATTTCTTGGCTTCCTTTTTCTCTAAATCATTGTCAATTTTCTATTTTGGAAGTGCTTTATCAGGCTTAGCCCCATCAACATACCTTAGATACTGCCTCTATGTCGACAATGAAATTTGTTTACATTGACAAAAACGGAAGCGTATTACTTGATTGAAATGATCGATTCAAAAAGCATCTTCTCGATTAATGTCTAGAGAAACCGTCGATAAGAACCGAATGTGACCGAACTGCATCGGTCAAAAACAATAACGATGACGTGTGCAAGCAGGTGCGTGTTGTTAAACTAATCGAATTTCATTGTTTTACAACTTACGGCAAGGTGTTTGTTCGCAAAATTGAAAAATAGATATGCAAATATCAAGAACAGCTTACGTTTTTTTTTTTTATAAACTGTCAATTGGCTTCAATAATTTACATGCCCCGGCGGGCCACAAACGTGAATTTTTGTATGTGCCCGGCAGTAATTTTACTCGCCACGGGCGATCGGGCGTGTGCTAATTTCGAAGACTGTACTTATAGAGAAATATCAAGGTTTTTTGCAATCGCCATTTTCATTCACATTTTAAACTTTAATCGCCAGCTGAAAGATTCAATCACCTTTGGCGATTTTGGCGATCGGAAACGTTAGCATAGCTTGTACAATGTAAAATGATGACTTTTTGGAGACCTATGACGAGTAAATGTTATAAAGATATCACTAGAATATTGTTTATATTTTTATAAACCACCTTTTAAAGCCATGCTTTATAAAGAAATTCATATTTTAATGTCCTTATCTACTCGAAAAATATGTCAAAGCTATCAAGATCTTTTTTGTTAGAATTCAGTTGCCGATTTTGCAACTGAGTTTGAAGTAGGTGTTGTGTAACCAGTTGGATTTGTTAATTGTACGTAACAAACTTATTGCTAACATCAAAACAATGAGTGATTTCATTTTCATGATGAAGTAAGGGGTTTGCTCTTCGAATTTTTAACTTTGAAAAAAATATGATTTGTTTGCATTCATTTCACATTTTGCCGGTCGCCAGGACCGACACTCTTGTTACCTGCCGGACAAAATGGAAATCTGCCGGTCAGGACCGGCAATTTCGCCAAGCCTGAAGATCTGTAGTTGTAATACGCCAACTGTAGTGTATTTCCTAAATTCATGTATAAATTCATTATTATTTGAAATTGAGGACAAACAGTTTTTAGCTTCAATTTTTTCCAATTGGTATGTTACAGGTACTTTTCCCAATTGGGCAAAAACAATCGCTGGGATCTGTTTCTTAAAAGATAAACTATACAGTCAAGTAACCATAAACGCATCATTACCCATAGCGGATCACTTTGATGTTCAAGACTGCGTATTGCGATAAATAGTTAACATTTTTAGATGTTATTTTGCACACATCATCTTCAAGGCCTGTTCTTTAAAACGCATTGATTGAGTCGTAATCGGAGCTACTCTTTGTCAAACATTTCGGTATGTTTTGCTGACATGTATATACAACTTTGTTGACTTCCGTCTCGTTTCCAAATTGAGGTTGAACATTTTTCGTGGCCACATCCGATAACTCTGTTGAAAGTAAAAAGTTTACGCATTAATTTAAAGGCCGTTTAGTAGTCTTTCTGCCTGCAAAAGTCCATTTCACTTTTGATTTGTATTTAAGATTTTGCAACACCTTAAATGAAATGAAGAATTATGGCAATAACGGATCAAGCGAGTTTATATGCGTATTGATAATGTATTAATATAATTATATTAAAATGTATGCAAATCTTGTTGGTTCTTACAATAAATGATCTCAATCTTAATGTTTTATTTATGTTCCATGTTCAATATCGATGATAAGATATTATTCAAACAATTTACATGGTTTATAAGCAGGGATCATATTTTCCGGCAACATCAATCGGTCCGGATTTAAATGGGGAAAAGTATCCGAAAATGTATATCCGAAATCATGACAAATTACGTTAAAATATATACCATTGATTTTGCCATTCATGAAGGTGGTATAATACATGTGCAAGTAAAATTTCCTTAGGCATTTTTTTTAAACGGAACGAGTTTTCTAAACTGGTTTTATCATTTGGTATTTCATTGTTGTTTCGTCTGCTGTTTTATCAGACTTTTTTCATCGTTGTCAATATTATTAATCTGTGTAAGTCTATACCGATGTTTTTAATTGTTGTCGACTCGATAATAGCTTACAAACATGCACTGAACCAAACAAATGTCTGTGCGTAGGTTGGCTTCTGACAACAACAACCAAATATTTAATAAATAATTTGTTGTCAAATAACCCACGGCCTAGTCAATATTAATTGCCGCCTTAGAGTCTTTTGATGATTTTTGCTTTGGCAGACTCTTGGTTCAGATTTATTCTGAACGCGAATTATTTCAGCTACCCACGGCCGATAGTTTAGATGCGTAGGGATTTTATCACGAGAGCGAAGCATTTGAAACCATGCATCTAATTTTCCGGTCGTGAGTTATTCAACAACAAAGTATAAAGTACACGAATTATTTCGATTCTAACACGGTTTTACTAAAGATTTATTCAATGTATATTATTTTTCTTGTGTACTATTTTATGTGAAGTTCCGCCCATAAAAATAACTTTCGGCTGTTCTGTCGATCAAATCCGCGACTTTCATTCATATTATATTACCGGATTATTACGCTGGTGGAAAATGTATCGGCATGTTTTGTTTAGTTACAGCGCATGCATTCAGACGCGTCTTTTCGGATGCGTCTTTAATCCGCTGTTAACAAGTTTTTTATTCTTGGTCTGACGCGCAATAAACCGGTCCTGACCGGTTTAGAGACTGCAGCGAATGGTTATCACACCTAATCGAGATAAGAATGTCATTAGGGAGTGTTAGCATGTACACTGTGTAATCGATTTCATGACATGGGAATTTTAATAGCAAACAGAATCGGACCGACTGTTTGGGATTTTCATTCGGTCTTTCATGACCCCAATCGGTCTAGGACCGACAAAACCGAAAAAAATATGATCCCTGTTTATAAGATGCCCATCTCTTTTCGATCTTTTTAGGATTTTCAACAGATACAATTAACATAATAACACCATGTGTAAAGTGTGGATACAAGATCACATATAGACAACAATTAATAACTAGAAAAAATAATAAAAATTATAACTGCCAATGTAACATTTCATGTTTCGACAGTTCAAATAGCGTGTTAGATGCCTCCCTGAGTGGTTTCAGTCAAGTGATCCGTTATGGCTACAACTGATCCGTTAAAGCATGAATTCCAGCGTTTTTTTTTACCCAAAGGGGAAAGGTACCTGTACCCCTACAATTGGGAATTTTTCGAGTCGTGAAATCTTCAAATTGGGAAAAAAACGAGTCGCAAAATCAATGAATTGGGAAAAATTCGAGTCGCAAAATTTATGAATTGGGAATCTTAAAATGCATCTTATCTATCATTAAGGGCTATATTCTGCATCACAAAGCATTTTAAGCGCTAGGTTTTAACAGAAAAACTACTAGTGATGATATTTTGACAATCATATCATGTCATGTGAAAATTGTGTTATTGCCACTTCAGTAGGAATGTGCCTGTCAATGAAAAAAATTCTATTGATAGGCATAATAACTGAGGTTGCATAAAAATAATATTAATGATTTTGTTTAAGCCCTTAAAAGTCTCACAATCGCTGCAATGTTTTATTTGAGTTAAATTTAAAACTTAAAAAAAACAAAAACAACAACAATAGACCTTGGACTGGTTTGAAATCTTTCAACAATAGACAGTGAGAATAGCCACACATAACCAAAATGAGTTTTTAGAGTGGAATGCTATAACAACTATTTTCAAAGGTTAGTCTTATATTTTGTTTTGATTTTTTTCAAATCATCAAATAAGATATTGAGATCATCTGCCAAAAATGCTAATGTATATGTTGTAAATAACTGTAGTATTTTACACACATGTCTCAATATTTTTAATTTTATGTTAAACTTTTATTTGTTTACATCCGTATCCGAATAGTTTCTTTCCAGATTTGACACTTTAAAAAACTATACATAGATCTTCAGAGCTCCAGAGGTCTTTTTTTCGTAATTACGAATTATTTTCAAGTCCGTTACGTATTTATTTTAAAATCTTTTCGTACCATTAAGAATTACAAAAAACAAGTTACAAATATTATTTTTACATTGGTTCGTATAGATTTTTATTGAGTTCTTTTTGCGTATTAAAGATCTTTTCGGTGCTTATATAGAATGGTTATCGGGTTTGTTTAACAAAGCGCATTTTTTCCAATAAAAACGGCATGTACAGTCTATCTGTCAAAAAACAATGGCGGCGCCCAGAGAGCGTCCTAAAAAACTGCAAAGCCTGCAAAAACACGCTTTTAACATATTGTACGCAAAGTGAGCCGAAGTTGAATGTTAAGAAAGACATTATAGAAAATATCTTATATAATGTTGTATGTTCAGTTGCCGACACAGTCGGACAAGCTAAAAAAACGTGACACAACGGGTCAAAACTTAAACAAATAAAAACCTTGAACGAGTGGAAGGGACATTTCCCGTGGCTAATCGTTGAAAAGATTGAAGGGGAGACCCGTTTTAATTGTGAAATATGTAAAAAGATTAATCGAAGTCAGTTTGGGAAATGAGGCCATCCTTAAAAAATTGTTTGTTTGGCATAACGCGACCCAGGTAAATTTGGGTGGGTAGGTAGGTAGGGATTTTTTTTAGTATTTTTTTTCTGAAATTGAACTCTGACATATAACAAACTGAAAGGTAATTATCAAATAAAGCTCCAAGTCTTCTGCCTCATGAATTATTTTTATGCACCGTCCGTATCACCGCACGTGTATTCGTAAGTCTATTTTTTGTATAAAGAACATCGAAAAATATAATATTATCGACAAAAAATACTTTATCCGAAAACGAGAGTCCGAAAAAGTGTACGCATTTTGAACATGAAAATGTGCATATCGTTTGACTACAGAAAATGAAAACAAGTAACCTAGCAAATACGTAATTAATATACTTTGGGTTGACATATTACTTTACAATAGCATAGTTTGTGAGTAAAAAACAACAAAGTTATTATAGCAATTTAATTTCAATCAAGAACAGAAAGGTGTAACATCTTCGACATGTAACTAATTATTTAATTATCATCCTTTAATTCAGATCGATAGACGGTAGAAAGTTGTAAAGTGATCAGCTTAAAAATAATTTATTGAGTGTTACGCTTATTTTCATTTGCTTATTTTTTATACGACTTTTGCCATCGGCCATTATATTGCAGGCGGCGACAATTTCAACTGTGTATTCCATTATCTGCGCGTGAATTACCCAATATTACCCCATAGCAAACTCAATGTTGTTTGGCCAGCTACCATATGTGCTTCAAAACGTTCATGGAAACAAAGAGAAAACAATAGTTTAAAAAAACAAAACGGATTAAAATGGCGGATGTTTTAAATGAAATTTAACGAGATTTTAGCATATTTGCAAATTATATTTTTCTTGAGCCAAATTCGCTATATTTTCGCAAATGGCGAACGACAGCGCGAGCCCTGTAATAGTGAGCATTTATTCCAATAATAACACGTTTGCAATGCTTGTGCTGTAGTTTGCCATTTGAGCCATCTGCACCATTTGCAAAAATATTGAGAATTTGGCTCAAGCAAAATCTAAATTGCGAAAATTCGAAAATCTAGTTAAATTTCGTTGAAAACATCCGCCATTTTAATCCGGACTGGTTTTCTATATTTGTCTCTTTGTTTCAATGAAAGTGTTCGCAATTCGAACAATTAACAAATCCCGGTCTGTACCCGATTAGACATTACTTGACCTGACCTTATTTTATTGAAGTGCACATGGTAGCTTGCCAATCAACATTGAGCTCGCTTTCACATGACATGACGTTGTCGAATGAAACGTGAGAAAGGGTGGAGCAATCGGATAATATTGGTTCATTTATATGCGCAGATGTTGTATAATTTCAATACACATTTAATATCGCAGTCTGCCTTCAAAATAGCGGCCGGTCGCTAGAGATAAACAAATGAAACAAAAACGAGACAATACCCGTCAATAAATATTTCTAAGCTGACCACTTTTCATCTTTCTTCTGAATATTTACCAATCTGAATTAAAGAGTGATAATTAAATAATTAGTTATATGGCGATTACACATCTCTGCCGATTGCCAAATTAAATTGAACAGTGATAATTAATCAATTTGTTTTTTACTCCCAAACTATCCTGAACGACAGCAGCGTATTTTAATTAAAGGGATACGAGAAAAACAGGAGCGGTTTAATTGTATTTAAAGTTTAATTAATTGCATATGCATATGTCAAATAAATAGGCGACTCAAATACCGGTACGCGTTTTGTTCATTGCTATTCTAGATATCATTAAAAGAGCATTCAATTAAATGACGCAAATATCCGGAAAGGATAAAAAGCGGAAATGCAAAATTTAGCGGAAAGAATTTTCAGCGAGCAAAAAAAATTTATTTTGGAAAGTGACAAAAAAATTTTTCAGTCGGGCCAATTTTACTGGGTCGGTCGGGTTATGCCAAACAAAAGAATTTTTAAGGATCGCCTGAAGGTATTTGAAAAATAAAATTGTATAATACTGAAAAGACACTGTTGAACTCGCATAAATAAAGTTGCTAGTATGTTTATTTAGATTTTTTGCATGAAAATAACCATTATTATTTATTTTTAGGTCATTTAGAAAAGTTAAGAATTATTTTCCAAAACTGAGCAGAAACGTTACGGATAAAATTTCAGAGTTAAGAATTCTTTTTGAAAATCTGGTAGTAACGTTAAGAATTTCACAAAGCCTTATCTGGAGATCTGGATCTTAAGTAATATGAGCATTTAACTCAATACGCTTTTTTTTTTGTTTAATGTCAACAAAAATGAGTGTTGAGAAAGTTTATTGATGTAAGGAAGACTGGTCTTTACGATGGAATTCTTTCACGGGAAAAATCGATCACCCGTCGCAGTTATGTAATCCAGTCAGATTTTACACAACGGTTAAAGTTGCGCCCTTGAAAAGTTTTGTTTACTTTCTACAACGATGTCAGGCGAAAATAAATGGCCGAAATGAAAGGCTTGACGATTTCAATAGATATTTCCAGCGTAAATAAAAGGCACTGGCGATTAGGAACGGCACCTAGGATTGTTGGGAACGGTAGATATGGTGATTGGGAAAGGACCGGTGCTAAAATTTGAAAGCCTCCGGTAGGCTTTGGGAAAGGTACCGTTCCCCGGTACTAGTTAAAGAAGGGAAAAAAACTCTGAATTCTGTGATGAAAAAAAGGTATCACAAATACATTTTGCCTGCGTTTAAAAATAAGACTATGTGCTGAATCAGTAAGCAAAGGTAATATTTAATCAAACTGGTTTAAAAGAAGTCTCAAAACATTTATTGCTTTTTAACAGAACAACTTAATTACGCTACTGATCCGGTAATGGTAACTTTACTATACTTGTAAGTTAGTACGTGTTATCCTTTGTGATTTCATATTTTTATCAGCAGTTTTTTACTCAATTAATATAACATACCAGCCAATCAGCAATTGCAGGTTCAGTATCAAATTCTTTGAGACATGATTTTTATGGTCATAAGATCATTGAGTTTAGCGTTTCCAAATCACCATCTTCAAAAATTGCTGATATTATTTGCAAATCATCACTCATTTAACTTCATCAAAACAAAGCCAGGATCGTTTATTTTCCCATGACACTTGCAACTTCAACTAAAATCATCACAGCAACAATATACAGTGGAAACCCTCTAAACCGGATCTTCTCTATACCGGAATCCTCTCTAAACTGGACAAATTGTCCGGTCCCAATTTTTTCCCTATAAAACCATGCGTAAAATATCTCGTCAAGACCAGAATCCCCTCAATTCCGAAAACCAGTCATTCTTTGGATCAAAATTGGGTCATTCCATACATAATTGTACCTCTCTAAACCAGTGAGGACCAGCTTATTGCACCTCAGACCCCTCAAGTAAAAAACGTGTGAATAGCGGATTAAAGACGCGTGAAATGAATAAAGGTGGTCGAAAATTATGCAAACTATAAAAATAGCAAAACGATTTAACTAGACTTTACCTGTGATGTACATATCGATCAAAAGAAGAAATTTTGTTTTCGATGTAGGAAGCCATGCTAAATTTTAATAAACTTACTGCTATTTCATTTTGAATTGTTTATTTCAATTGCTAATTAAATGTCATATAAAATGGTGATTTGCAGAGTTCTTGAAGCAGTTGCATTTAGATATTCATTTAGATTTTTGACTTGGCAATTAAGATAGCAAAGACTAAAAATGTCTAAACCTCCTCCTAAGCGAAGGCGCGTGGAAATGTCTCTAGAAGACAAAATCAAACAGATCAAAGAGTCTGAGATGTTGCCTAAACCTACACTCAATATGCTGCACTATTAATGAATGTTATATATAAATAAACTATTAAAATGTGCTGAAAGTATATGTTTTTCAACATTAGGCTATGTTATTGACCTTTTGAAAGTAATATCGTCAACTTCCCCTCAAAACCGGAATCCTCTCAAAACCGGAATTTTCTCTCGGTCCCGGGGATGTCCGGTTTAGAGGGATTCCACTGTACAACAACTAAGTTACAAGATAATATTTAAGCACCAGTTGCAGAAGACTGGTGACCTCCATGTCGATGTTCCTAAACTATGCATCAGTCCGTGCATGAGTAAACATTTTCTTTAGGCTTACGGGAAACAGTTTTCTTAACTGTGCATCATTTGTGATTATTTAGCTCACTTGAAGACAGCATGCTCAAGATGAGCTAATGTGATGGCCTTCTGTTGGTTGTTTGTTGTCAGCATTAGCATTTTCCTTTTACACACCTGAGAGGCCACATTAGTAGCAGTATCTTCAAGAAACTTGGTTGAAATGTTTACGCTTATTATATCAAAGCTTTGTTCAAAACTGGGTCATCTAGGGTTAAAACCATGGTCATATGGTAAAATTAAAGAAAAACCTTGTAAACATTATAAAGGCCACATTGCCCAAATCTTCATGAAACTTGGGCAGAATATTAGTCTCAAGGATGTCTCAGTTGAATTCAAAATACTTAGGGTCCTTTGGGGTAAAAAACTAGGTCACATTAACGGAAAAGCTCATGAACTTTCTAGTTCAGACATATTTATATCTTCATGATTCTCGGTCAGAACTTTTCTCACAATGATATTTTGGCAGTTTGAAATTGGGTCACTAAGGGTAAAAAACTAGGTAACTGAGTCAAATGAGCTTTAAAGGCTAGTTATCGCTCTAGAGGCTACATAATTTGCTCAATCATGGTGAATCTTGCTTTGAATTAAATATTCCAATGCTATTCTAGGATTCGTCATGTGTCATCAGAGAATATCCTCAAAACAATTCAGCTCCTTATGCTCTCAGTAAGTGAGCTATGATGGCATTTGGCCTACTTGTATACAAATTTAATACCATGCTGAAGCTGTGAAAGAAAATAAGAGTTAGTTCCCTTGATTCCATACTGTAAAAGCTTCTTCAGACCAATATCTATGCATTGAAAATCTGTCCTAGAAAATCTGAAGCCTATTGATTACATTATAAAACCAGGGGGTGATGGGAAGGAAAGGCATATGTCAGAGGATCAATAGTTCCTCTTTATATAGACATGTATGTTTTTATCAATATGTGCATTGGGTGCTAGGTGATAGATGAAAGGGCACATGCATAGGTTTTCTGTTACTTGCAATGCAGCAATTTTTAAAATTATTTAATAGTTATACTTTGCATCCACAACCAGACAACACTTTTGGGCATAGTAGGTTAATTAATGCATGC
Organism: Dreissena polymorpha; assembly: GCF_020536995.1. Lineage (NCBI taxonomy): Eukaryota > Metazoa > Mollusca > Bivalvia > Myida > Dreissenidae > Dreissena > Dreissena polymorpha. The sequence continues at coordinate 34,647,820 of NC_068359.1, forward strand.
ATATCTGACTTATCACTGACCTAAAGATCCATTAACACTCACAATCAACAAACTTATGTAGAACGGGTAACGTATTATCACTTCATCTACAATATTGAGACCACAACTGTTTCTGTATCGCTGATCATAGCTTTAAGAAGTTTAATTAAACTGACACTGACCTTTATATGACAACATTTATCAGGTATTCACATGAATATTTCAGTCTATAGCAGTAGGAAGAAATCAAACTTGCAAAAGTATCTTACCTACAAAATCAATAATAATTTTAAGCATCATTACTAGAGAAACATGCACAAACAAAACATAAGTATACAGAAAGAAGCTAGGAGACATTTTTATAAAGATCAATTCAACAATCAAATGTAATGTTATAGTGTCCATGCTATACCCTGTAAGTGGACTGGGCGTGTTGATGTTCCATTCAGTACTGTACTTAAACATGTGGAATGCTCAGTTTTGTACCCCAAAGTTTAAATAAATAAATTTAATTCGCTTTATACATGGAATCATTGATAGCTGTAATAGGCAACTGTAAGTTATTTGTGGCTTGTTTTTGAAAACCTAGAGTCAATGACCCCTGGACTGAAATTTTGAGGAGTAAATTTGAAAAATGTTGGGGTCAATTTTGAAGCACAAAAATAGGTATGTGCATTGTGTTTATTGTCTGTTTTATTCTTTTTATGCCCCTGAAGGAGGGCATATAGTGATCGCACTGTCTGTCCGTCCGTCCGTCAAATTGCGTTTAGGTTTCGAAAAATGCTCATTACCTCTATGTTGCTTCAGATGTCACCTTTATATTTGGTATGCATGTCTGTATTGACAAGGCCTTTCCATACGCACACAAATTTTGACCCTTTGACCTTGACCTTGAACTTAGGGTCCGCGTTTAGGTTTTAAAATCTGCGTTTAGGTTTTTAAAAATGCTCATAACTTCTATCAAAGCTTTTAGCGGGGGCGTATGTCATCCTATGGAGACAGCTCTTGTTTGGAGAGCAATTGGGAAGTTTGTAGTATTTTCCTTATTGGGAAAGTGCTGTTTTCCTGTACTTTATAAACAAGGAAATATTCACTTGCCTGTCAATATATGAAGATGATGTTTATTATTTCAGGTTCTGAGGCCCTCTTGAATTGTGGTGCTGATTGCCTTTAAGTACATGTAATACATCTATGGTGAGTAACTGAGAACAGAGAGGGCATAGTTCTTTTGTAAAAAAAGAAAGGTGTATAGAAAAGTGTATTAATTGAGAATGTCAGGAATTAAGTGATTTTCCCACAGCAAAATATGTGATAGATGCTTACATGAATATTTGACTCAAGATGATAGATCCCTCTGTAGATGAGGGTACGCTTATATACTACTGGCTACTGTAACAAATACTACGTATTAAACTAAATAAAGAGTATGTTATGCTCTGATATGAAAATGGATGTTGCATATATTACATGTAAATATGGATTGGGAAAAATCACTTAAAAATGAGTCTTTAATTTCTGAGAATTACCTATGATCATTTGCAGTAGAAAATTTAACCTGCCATATAAAAGCCACATGGCCAGTTTTGCAGAATGTGCGTCCTGATAGATGGTGGGTTTGACTGACTGGGGTTTTCTGCAAGAGAATGCAAGACTTTTTTACAGTAAATTAGGAAGCCATTCCACGTCTGGTGACCATTTATGGAGCTGTTGAAATATGTATTGCCTGTGGACATCTTGGAGTCAGTAATCTGTGCACACAGCCTCAAGGGAATGTCCTGGTAGTGTGCTATTCCACTTGACATGCCATCAGTTGATTTATCAATTTGATGGAGTCAGCAGGGCTTCCCCTGGCTCAAAAATTTCTTTAGCCAAATTCGCCTTGCTATGACAAAATTCTTCTATTTTTGGCTATTTTATAAGTTTTATTGAAGAGAAATTTGTAGCCAAATGGAATTTTCTGAAACCAAATAGGTCAATTTGTAGCCATTTGCTACTTTAGCGAATGGCACATTAAGCCCTGAGTCAGTGATCATTCGTTTCATTTTCTAGTCTTCACATTGCTGTAATTTAATTGATAAAATGATTATGTAATCATATGCAAAATATATAAGTGATGTACATGTAATTCTAAATTTTAACTAGCCTTTCTATAGCCCCCATTGGCATTTAACCATGTTTAACAATATATACTGTGTACAGATGACTGGAATTACTCAACAGTGTCTGATATTTTAATTTAATGCCAAAAAATACTGGTAGCATTTGTACATACTGGTATTATTTTTTTGCTGGCATTTCACTTTGCATCTGCTTTGTATAGGACCACAGTCAAGTGTTTTTGAGCTCACTTGAGCAAAACTTGCTCATCTTGATTTTTGTTATCGCCTTTTGTCATTTGTGTGTCAAAGAGCTGGGAATCAATATTTAGCTTTTTAAAACTCCTAGAGGCCACAGGTATTGTCCAATCTTATCGAAAATAATGCTCGTTTGGCCTCATTTATTGGCCATTCTGCATGAAACTTGGTTAGAACATTAATCTGGGCGTCTTGAAATTGGGTCATATGAGCGCAAAAACTAGTTTACTAGCTCAAATTAAGAGAACCATGTTAACACTCTAGAAGTCACATTTTTGTGCAATCTTCATGAACCTAGTCCAGCACATCTGTTCTTATGCTATCTTTCACACAAGTTCTTAAATAAATATGTGTCTACACAAATATATTTGTTTCATAAAGTACTTTACATTATTTTGAACTCTACCTTCTTAGAATATTTTTTTTCGGGAATCAGGTGAGCTCCATAGCCCTCTTGTTTCAATTATTAAATTGAGAACTTAAACATTGAAAACCATTTTTAGTGACATGGCTATGCACCTTGTGTAAATATTAAATAGGTGTGATCCTTTGCTATACAAATGGTACTTTTAAATAAACTAATATTTAATTTAATGAATTTTTCCAGCAAATGAAAAAGAACATTATTTATTTTAATATGCACATTTTTTGTCTGCTTGATGTAAATGCCCGATGCGAATCTCAGACTTTGGCCTTTCCAATGCTAGGGAGAATATTTGGACCATTTCCAACAAAGAGTTTGCCATATTTGTACAGACAGGCAAAATCTGTGTTTGATGCTGCACCGTTTCCATAACTAGCATACATGATGTTGAGCACTTGTAATATATAAGCTGGTATGACACTATTGTCTTAGTCTATTTGGCATGTTTTGTGCAATAGTACTTACATTCATACATTCTCGTGTGTGAAAATGGTAAGAGCGGTTTTCTGTGAAAATGGGGCTTAAAGCAAGTGTTTAACATGTTATTCCAGATTAACCTGTGCTGTCTGGATAGGCGTAAAAGTGACAACACTTTCAGCCAAAGCTGGATTTTTGCTAAGAAGAGACTTTCTGTAAAGGAAAAATACCTTAATCCTTTTCCACTTAGATATGTATTTTGATGCATATGCAGGGAATAATCTAGAATTTACTATCTATGGGTCCCTGAACTCGCAGATTTTAGACCAATGAGTCCCAGGCCAAAATTAATGAGTCCACCTTGAAAAAGAATGGGTCCCAAATTTTGCAAGATACCAAGTAGTGAAGAAAATTTGTCTATATCACACTAGCTCAATAACTATACTTGCATTAAACTTTTAATTATCTCAAAAACTTGTTGAAACCAACAAAACAAATTCAGAGTTATCACTATCTTGTTTGCCTTCACATAGGATTTAACATTATCTGTTACATGAATGTAACCTGTTACAACATTTCAACTTGACTCAAATTGATGATAATATTATTGTTAACATCCGAATTGCGAGCTTGATAATATTATTGTTTACGTCCGAATTGCAAGCCGTTGACCTACCGTTATTAAAGTTTAGATTTGTTTGTTTTGGATTGAGCTTCAACACCTTATTTCGAAGGCATTTTTTCTGTATTATTTATGACTAAGTAACACAAAGTTAAAGCAGGTTTTCATCCGGGGACTCTAGAAAATATCATTACATATTCTATTTAATATGTCTATTCTAATTGGTTTGTATTATACAGCAGCGGCTCGACTAGAGCCAATCAAAAGACTTGTTGGAGTCTTCAAGCCTCATCGCCAGGGTTAAACTCAGCGTTCATTGCTACACTCTTGACTCGTACACAAGATGGTTCGTACTTATCGTGATTCGCGTATGCGTTAACGGATACAGTTCAGCAATGCGTCCGAGTGGACGCACATATTTCAAAACGATGCGTCTATTTCGATATTTGTACGTCATAGACGCGGGACGCACATGTAGATTATTCCCTGCATTTGTAGTCCCATAGAAAGTTAGATTTAATTTAAGACCTTTCTTACAAAATTCAAGTTTAAAGGCTTCATTTTCAACCTTTAGATACTGATGAGCAGCCAACAGCATAAAACCTGAACAGACTACGATTAACTTGCAGGCTGTTCTGTTTTTATGCTGTTTGCACATAGCCATTTTTACTTTGCTTCTGAGTGGGAAAGGGTTAAAAGCCGAAAGTGTCATCTCTGATTAGCCTGTGACGACTGGGACATCAGTTGATACACATGCATTAAGCCCCTTTTTCCCAGAACTCATTGGCTTTTTTCATTGTTGTTCATACTGGCAGCAAATGGAATGTTTCCTATTGACTGGAGTTGAAGTTGTTGTAGATGAGATTCTATGTCCAGTGATACAGTATTCACGTTTATTGATCTTCTTTTTCCCTATAGAGGCGTTATATACAAAAATGGCTGCTGGTATTCTGCCACTCAATTGTCGTATTGCATTCAACACGTTCCATTTTTGTAGACCGGATTTGAGTATATAAGTTCACTTGAAATGTGGTGCTAGACTCCTTGTATGTGTGTTGGTAAAAAGTCAGCAGAATATTAGTGTTGAATTCAGATGAAGGTAAGTAAACTGCAAATAAAATATCTCTTTGGAAAAGATATAAAAAAATGACTACATGGTTTATGAAGGATGTTATTTATGCTTTGTAATGACTGGTCAATATAAAAAGGTAACATTAAATGTAATTCAATATATCTGGATGGATACCTGGGCTGTGATAAAAAAAATTGTTTTATGTTTGCCTGTGCACATCTTGTGGCGAATGCTTTCTAATATGGTGGCTTCCGTTATGGATTACAGTACCCGATGTTATTGCATGACATTTCATCTTCAGAATTCAATAAATCTGGTACTAAGTCCGAAATAGGAAAGCAAAGTTGATGGAATAGATGGAACGTTATTAATGACGGTTATTGCTCTATCGAAGTATGATGAACAGACTGCCGCGATTTCTATACTGTGAATTAATTACCTTCTGTTTGATTTGATTTCACATAATGATTACATTAGGTGTTTGGCTTAAATGGAGTTTAAGTAATCGAGTTGAACAGAAATCGATTGGCTGAATATTGCAGCTTTCTGGTTCTGTAGTCATTAAAAGATGCTTTTCCTTTTAATATAATATGTTGAGACCTTAAAGAAAATAGTTTGTTTCTCATCTCATGACTGACAAGCAAATTGCTGCAACTCAACACCTTGTAGACCAAACATATGTTTGTTACATGTAAATGAAATATATTTCATTGATGTTTGTAAAAATGTGGGTCATTAAATCTTGTTTCCAAGGTTCGCCTGAGACATTCAGTCAGATGGACTATGGTGTGTTTAGAAGCTTCTTTCATTTGTTTGGTTGGATCTTTTTGCCGTGGTCAAAAGGGCAAGTAGTAAATCTGGGACGACACTTTTGCCTCGGTCTTTAAGCCCCGTTTACCCACAGCAAGTTTTATTTCTGTATATCTATCAAGCCACTCTTATAAAGCAGGCATTGCATGAAGGGAAACAAACAATTATGTAATGTGGCCTTACTGTAAACTATTGATACAATTGATTGAAATACGGCTTCGTTAGCAATCGTTAATATTGAAAGCATCTGAAGGTATTAGTGCAAGTACACTTGAAAGCCCTTTAGAAGTCATTATGACGTATGTATCATGTTGTGCACTAATTAGGTTGGCTTATTTCAATAAATGCAGTGTAGTAAGTTAAGTGCGTAGGACATATGTCCAGGTTTTCCTTCGGTTTATAGCTTGCGGTACTGTCAATGATTTCTTGTTTCCTAAGTTAACTAAAAACATCTTCGTTACCATACAAGCATTCTCAACATTTTGTAATAGAAATGCAAAAATTAAGCTTCAAGAAGTTCTACTGATTTTAAAACATATGAGCCCTGCTTTGAGAAAACCAGGCTTAATGCATGATGTCCGTAAAGTGTTGTCTCCCATTAGCCTCTCCATTCCACACATTTTAATCAGGGACGACACTTTCCACCTAAAACTTGATTTTAGATTAGAATTGAATTCAATGAAAGAACCATTCCATGAATGTGGAAAGAGTCATCACTGATTAGCCTGTGCAGACTGCACAGGCTTGTATGGGACAACATTTTATGCATATCCATAAAGCTCAGTTTTTCCGGAGCAAGGCTCATATTTTAAAGCATCAATTAGGTGATGCATGGTTGTCTCCCTTTGTCTGAATTTCACTTCAAATTGAAATTAAGTCTCTCTAACTACATCATATAAAACTTTTCTAGATTGAAATATTGATTTTTTCAAAACGTTCCCTTTAAACTCTGAACTGACTTTTAGACACTAGAACTTATTATCTCACTTTTTTTGTCTTACTGGAATTTTCTTATAGCTGGATATATGATTTTGTTGATTTTCTTCTATTTGACCCTTTGCATGCTGGGAAATTTGTCGTCTGCTAAAATGTCGTCTGCTGAATTTCTTAAATTAGCATTTTCTTCCATTTTTTTTCAAAGAATACTATAAGAATAGCAAACAGTTTGGATCCTGATGAGATGCCACGTTCTGTGGCGTCTCATCTGGATCCAAACTGTTTGCAATGGCCTTCAAAGTTTGGTTCCAGCACTGAAAGAGTTAATACTGTTCTTCACCGCGGTACTGTCAGATGTTTTAATAAATAGCCTTATATGGAAGAAGGAACAAGTGCTATAATGGTGGAGCTTTGCTTGAAAATCAATAGGTGCCATGATGGATGCGACCAATAATGTATCATTTATACTTGTTAACTAGACATATACCCCATCCACAGTATTTCCCCTCAAGAGACGTAGATGTGCTGAATTTACAGGGTCTTGCTACAAGGCCTTTTTGTAAGGAATTTAGTACTATCACATCTATGAGAAAGCTAATGTAAAGTTGCTGAAAATTTCATACCAATGAAATTCCATGTATTGAAATTTGAAATTTTTGCGTATTTTTTTATGGCAATGTATGTTAAAGTTGTACTTGCACAGACTTGTACATTTGTATTTTACATAATTATTAAGTTTTGCAACTTTTGGGAAATTAAGGTTTTTGGAAAAAAATTGTAGTTTTCTATTGAAAATGTGCTGAAATTTGGCAGTAAATTGTAGCAAACAAAACCACTGTATTTGATTCTTGTAGTTTGCGGTAAGTCCCCGGATCTTTAACAACATTGAAGTAGCCAGTGGTATACCCTAAAATTCACCAGTAAAATTGTACATTTTGGGGCCCCCTCAGTTACTTACATAACTGTAAAAAAATAAGTTAGTTTTAAATGCCAAACAATTTCCCAGACGTAAATAGATCAGAAACCACCAAGTAATGGAGAAGCTTCATTCTGTGTCATAGTGGAGGTGACAATCTAATTGGCTCATTATCTGGGGAATATTTGATCTTGTTTTTATCCATTTTATCAGAATTTTTATTACACCCACCAATAATTGAAAATTGTGTATTACACCCACCAATAATTGAAAATTGTGATATATTTCCTGTTATATGTGGACCAATTTTATTGTGGAAAGTATTGAAATTGTTAACCTGACTGTTATATGGAACTACTTTCTGTAAAAGTAAATATTTTGTTTGAAAGAAAAATGTTGTTATTTGTCATGAAGTTTGCTACACGTATTTTTCTTTCTCTCAAGCTTCCAGTTTTTTATTTGTATCCACCACTTCAAAATGGCAGGGGGATTATAGCAATGCCTTTCGTCAGTCCGTTAGTTAGTTAGTCTGTATGTAACACTTTTGTGTCAACGCCTTGTCTTGTATACCCTTTGATTGATTTTCATGAAACTTGCCTCAAATGTTGAGGTCATGGAAACGATGTGCAGAAAGCATCATACTTTAAGTCAAAGGTTTGAGCCTCTATTTTCACTTCCTTTTCATGTTTATAGTGCCCTTTTAAGGATTTTCATGAAACTTTTATGCTAAAATGTTAAGGTCATTAAGACGATATGCAGAATGCACAACTCAGTCAAGCCTGCTCAAGGTCAGTACACCAGCACCCTCACACTACTTTGGGGGAAGGGGTCCACAGCCCTTAGGAGGGGGAATTTTCGCTGCGTTTCCCTTTTTGGGGGATTTTTTTACTCTCTCAGTATTACATTTATACATGTTTGCACTATATTCATTGCATTTTTCATAATTTAGTATGTTTGCAAAGATTTAATTGAATTAGAATTGAGATATAATAATCATGAGACACATCTTTCTATGAAAAAAAAAAAAAAAAAAAAATTTTTTAGGGGGAATTTTTCCCCCAAAAAGGGGAAAAAAGTATACTTTTCAGGTGGGGGACTGCCGAATTTCGGCGGCAGATTTAATAGATTGAGGGCCCTGTACACAATACTTCAGGGTCATACATTTGAGCCTCTATTTGTATGTCAGGTTCATATCTTCTCAGTAACCATGGAAGGATTTTCATGACATTTGTCTACCATGATAAAGTCATTTAGACTTATGTGCAGAAGGCATGGTCAGTCACGCCCTCTCAAGGTCAGGGTCATATTTTAAAGTCAAGAGTTTGAGCCTTTTAATGGTGTCGGGTCCATATGTCCTTTACCAATTGAAGGATTTTCACCAAATTTTGGCCACAACGTTACTTTAATTGGGACGTTGTGCACAATGCATCAAGTCCGCCATTCTGGCTATGAAACAAGGTCACCATTTCAAGGTAAAAAATATCTTAGCAGAGGATATTGCTGTCTCTTGGATCTCCTTGTAAATTGTAAGAACTTAAGTGCTATCACTCAAATGACTACCCAATTTGTTTCGGCAACTGATGAATTTGTGTAGAACACTGTTGCTGCCCTGAATTTGCATTTAGATAACGTTTACTACCCTTGGAATTTCTGACGACGAAATTTTGGTCAGGAAGGGATGACAGTGTTTGCTTTTGTAACAAAGGATTTGATTCTAGATGTTGAGTTAAAACCTAAACAATGATTTTTAGTTGGTCGCGTTAGCGGCCCACTAAATTTACAGAGCATGTTTTGCAAGTCAGTATGTGCTTAGCTATGCTAAGGACAGTAACTCACTATGCTAGGAACGGTTACCGCTGCCTGTCTGCACTGTAGACGACGAATGCTTAGGAGCGTCTGCTCTACTACTGCAGTGTGTGTCTTTACCAGCTTGTAAGACGACATTGGCCAGTCTAGTGTTTATCATTATATTCTGTACATATTGGAAGCGTTCAGGGAAAATGGGGCTTAATGCATGTCATATAAGATTAGCCTGTGCACACTGATTAGCCTGTGCAATGCGCACAAGCTAATCAAGGACAACAACAGTGAACAACTTCAGTGCCTTCAGCGCTTTGATTTCTTCTCAAAATAGCACATAAATGTGTGTATACAAACGCATTTAATTACTGTAGGTGTCATTTTATAGTTACATCAGGGTTCAACATAAACCAAAAAACCACTTACTAAGTACTTAGAACTCTACTTGCCCTGAACGTAAAGCCACTTGCCGAAACATGAAATATCACATTAACTGTCAACCTCATATTTTTAAATAAAGATTTAATGATACACCATTAAACCTTTTTTTATATTTGCACATTTAACAAAATGATTACAGCAATTTTTTAAATGTCTAATTTAAGTCAAATTTAAATGCTATTTGTTCCTTTGGCACTTGCCCGGGCGGACAACTAGACTATAAAATAACTTGCCTGGACAAAACTTTTACTTGCCAGGGGCAATAGCACAACTGTTAATGTTGAGCCCTGTACATTGTGGTTGTGTTGTGCAATTTATTAAGACTACTTGTCCAGCAGATGCTATTCAATCTTTTATGTTAAACACCTTTACTTTAACCCTTTACCACTTAGATACATATTTTGACACATTTGTTGTCCCATAGAATGTTAAATTCAATTAAATACCTTTATTACTAAATTCAAGTTTTAAAGTCTTCATTTCCAACCCTAAGATACCGATGAGCAGCAAACAGGATGCAACTTGAACAGACTGCGAGTTACTCGCAGGCTGTTCTGGTTTTATGCTGGTCGCAAAAGCAATTTTCACTTTGCTTTTTATGGGAGGAAAGGGTTAAGTAGAATGTGGTGACTAAAGTTGTATTTGTCTTGATGTATTCATGCTAAATAATGCTCCTAGAATGAATAGACAATTTTCAATGCCAATGATGTGAATACTATATCATGTAGCATAACTAGATACATGTTCACAAGTCTGTTTTTAAATACTCATCATTTACTCTCGATATTATTTTCTGAACATGTTAATTGATCAAATTTGCCATGAATTATGTTCACAAAATTACAGTAAATTAAGCATATTTTCTCTGATGAAAATAGGTTGGTATATGTTCAGAGTAGAGATTATTATAAATAATTGAGTTAATGTCAAATAAATTATGGGCCATGTAGTTCATTTAATCTATTTTTCTTGCAGTCTCGTTAATAGAGATAAGGAGACACATGATCAATATTTCAACAGTGATGATCTTTTTAAAAAGCATTTTTACTTCAGCAAGAAAATGCATACATACAACGTGCTGTAAAACATGGTACAAATCTAAGAGAAAGTCCCAAAATTTGTATTGCCCACAAGGTCTGATGATAACCAGTATTCTTGAAATTATTCCTGGACTTCATTTAGGTCTACTGGCTTTGACGGGAGCCTGACTGACTTTAACACAGACTGGAGTAAAATTGATCATCTATTCCTTGAATTTTTGTATATGGGACGCGCTCTGTGAAAAGGGGGTTTAATGCATGTGTGTAAAGTGTTCCCCATTAGCACAGGCTAATCAGAGACGATACTTTCCGCCTGAACTTAATTTTTGCTATGAAGAGACTTTCTGTAAACTAAAAATATCCTCAACGCGGAAAGTGTAGTCCCTGATGAGCCTGTGCGGACTGCTCAGGCTAATCCAGTGCGTTACTTTACGCACATGCATTAAACCATCTTTTCACAAAGCGCGGTCCATATAATTTTAAAATGTCACTACTAAAGACTATGTTGGCGTGCTGATCATTCATAAGCCTATGTGATAGCAAATGGTGTCTGACTTTTGTAAGAATTTGATAGCCTTCTTTTAGAATATGTCTGAGGGTATTCATGATGAGACCATAACACTTGGACAAAAAACCTATTTAAAGAACAACTCTTTGTTATATTTATTGTAACCTACTTTCCTTGAGTTGAGTATTTACCTTACATCACTATGGTAACCAAATATAAACAAGAATTATTCACCTGTGTTACAAGAGAGGTAACAAGATGCTGCTGTTATTCTTCTTAGAGGTTTTTCCTTGGAACTGGCCATCTGTTGAAATATGGCCTGTATTTAAGAAGTTTGTTCTTTTTGTAAAATGCTAATTTTGAGCTATAACGGTCATCGTAAATCAGTTGTCCATTGTGCTTCATTATGTGTTACGCGTCATGCACTAAAAGATCCTGTCATCAACTTTCAGGCTGCCCGTAAACACTGTATAAGCCACTTTTTATGCCCCTGAAGGGTGGCATATAGTTTTTGAACTGTCCGTCTGTCTGTTCGTCTGTCAGTCAGTTAGTCTTTCCGTCCAAAAACCTTTAACATTGGTCATAACTTTTGCAATATTGAAGATAGCAACTTGATATTTGGCATGCATGTGTATCTCATGGAGCTGCACATTTTGAGTGGTGAAAGGTCAAGATCAAGTCATCCTTCAAGGTAAAAGGTCAAATATATGACAATATATTACAGAGGTTGAATGGATTCCACATGTTTAAGCAGTTTTCTTTATATGGTCAGGGGTGTGATTTTTCTGCATATCTGCGGATTTCCGCGGATTGTTTTGTCCCGGGGGTCATTTCTGAGATTCGCGTAAATTCGTTAAAATAAATGTGGGGGAGAGGGGGTACCACCAATTCCGCGGACGTATTTCATAAGTGGCCCGCGAACTCTGTCTGCATTCTACACTGGTAGATTCTACCTAAGCATTTTTAGAACGAGCGATATAATTGGCTGTCGTTTCCCAATCTTCCAGTTAAAATCGGTTTCTTAAGATGTGATTGGTATTTCAAAGCTGATTCATTAGCAAATTGCGCCGTTGTGAAATGAAAATTAAGAGTATTGAAATGACAAATAGCAATCAAATTAACAACTGACATCATATAGTTTGATAGGAATAATGAAATGTGTTTGTCAACGAAAAAGACTACGTTTTAGATACAAGCAACACATATTTTGTTTAGAAATGTGCATAGTGAATTTGTGTCACGGAAACCATTGTTTGCAAAATGGAGTTCACTGTTCAGTCTACTCGCAAAGTTAAACAATTAAGAAGAGGATCGTTCAAACATGGATATAGACAAACATGATATGATTTATATGTTAGTGGATCTGTGTATAATCAGATTCATATGCATATTCTGCTTTATTATGTTTGTCACGCTGTTCAGTTAACTGAGATAGCATTGAACTGAAGATGTGAAATGCAAGATATTGAAGGTAAACAAATTAAATCTATTTATTTAACTCAGTTTAATACATCATTAACATAAGAAGAACACTCAAGCGTGTTTGTTCATATTTAGTCCATTTACTGTGATTCAATACATTGAAAAACTGCTGCTATTGATCACAATACATACTGTTTACTTTGCATCCTCAGTATGTTAACTGTGAAGGTTTTTATGCCTCCTTTCGAAGAAAAGGGGGCATATAGTGATCGGACTGTCCGTCTGTCTGTCTGTCTGTCTTTCTGTCACACTTTAGGTTTCGAAAAATGCTCATAACTTCTTTGTCCCTTGAGATATAACCTTCATATTTGGTATGCATGTGTATATAGACAAGACCTTTCCATACGCACACAAATTTTGACCCCTGTATCCTTGACCTTGAAGTAAGGTCCGCGTTTAGGTTTCGAAATGTGCGTTTAGGTTTCGAAAAATGCTCATAACTTCTATGTCCCTTGAGATATAACCTTCATATTTGGTATGCATGTGTATATGGACAAGGCCTTTCCATACGCACACATTTTTTTACTCCTATGACCTTGACCTTGAACTTAGGGTCCGCGTTTAGGTTTCGAAATCTGCGTTTAGGTTTCGAAAAATGCTCATAACTTCTATGTCCCTTGAGATATAACCTTCATATTTGGTATGCATGTGTATATGGACAAGGCCTTTTCATACGCAATTTTTTTTTGACCCCTGTGACCTTGACCTTGAACTAAGGGTCTGCGTTTAGGTTTCAAAATCTGTGTTTAGGTTTAAAAAAATACTCATAACTTCTATGTCCCTTGAGATATAACCCTCATATTTGATAAGCATGTGAATAATGACAAGACCTTTCCATACGCACACAAATTTTTACCCCTGTTACCTTGACCTTGAACTTAGAGTTTGCGTTTAGGTTTCAAAATCTGCATTTAGGTTTTGAAAAATGCTCATAACTTCTATGTCCCTTGAGATATAACCTTTATATTTTGTATGCTTGTGTATATGGACATGGCCTTTCCATACGCACACAAATTTTGACCCCTGTGACCTTAACCTTGAAGTTAGGGTCCGCGTTTAGGTTTCGAAATCTGTGTTTAGGTTTTGAAAAATGTTCATAACTTCTATGTCCCTTGAGATATAAACTTCATATTTGGTATGCATGTGTATACGGACAAGGCCTTTCCATACACACACAAATTTTGACCCCTGTGATCTTGACCTTGAACTTAGGGTCCGCATTTAGGTTTCGAAATCTGCGTTTATGTTTCGAAAAAAGCTCATAACTTCTATCAAGCGTATATAGGGGGCATAAGTCATCCCATGGTGACAGCTCTTGTTATATAGAAATATTTTTATGAAGTTCAAGAATTTGTTTATTTTAATGTCTACTTTAAGGTTTGTCATTGCGTTATGTGCGCCATTCGCGTAGTCAAAATCAGTCAACCGAATTTTCCTCCCCTCTGACTTTGCCTCAATGATCACACCTCTGATGGTGAAATCTTGTGAACACTATCTGCTCCAAACAGTTTAGTTCCTTGAGGTCTCAGCTGAGTGACTATGGACCTTGTGCCCTTTTGTCTTGGTTAATTAGCCATTTGTTGAATTAAAAAAGAATGACCTTTGATTTCAGTGTTCATGGACTGTAATATTAAATAAATTAACATAGGTTCAGTTATTCTCAGTTAGTCTCATCAGAAGTACTGACTTAACATGCAGTCTGCGAAATAAGTGCACGCCTGGCGGCCTGGGCGTGTCAATTATAGCTCGGGCCTATTAAAATTGCCATATTGTATGCCTGTCGGGCCAGTAGAAATTCTGTCTATCAATATTGTTTACGTTTTTAAGTGTGATAAACGTCATTATTTTGTGAGTACTTCGCGAAGATTTCCGACAAAACTTCGTTCAACTTTGCCTAAAATACGAGATTTAAACGCGTTCTGATTGGTCCATACATTCAACGGTCATTTTCGAGTTGTCATCCAGGCCAAGTGGTGAACAATTTAGACTGGTTATTTACTATTGGCACACGTCATGCTGATGTGTTTACTGCTGAAGTAAACCAATCGACGTCCACTGCTTGCATTTCCGGAATAAACATCGTTTTACTTTGTTACCATGTGTGTGTGTTTATTTCCAAAGTTGAAAGTCCCTACGCGCATAAGGCTGCATAATGCTTAAATACGTAGCTGGAGCGAAGCCTGGCAAGAAACTGCCCACTACTGATCGTAAGTCAACAAATGACTATGAAAAATCACGGAAACGTGAATTTCAAGAAAAGTGGTTAAAAATCGGTAATGAAGGAGAAGCTACTTCTGTAAGACAGAGTTTAATAAGCTATGCTTAAAAACACAGAATAAGAAAAAAGTCAACATGTATGATAAAAGTATGCCATCTATGCCTTCACTTAAAGTAAACTTCTGGAAAACAACTATCAGGTTGCTTGTTTTACAGGATATGGTTTCTGACGAAGAGGATCTCCAGGATGGCAGTGATGATGAGATGAACGAAGAAGTTTTTTATCACATGTTTAAGAGTTATGATTAATAAAGGAAATAATTACCTTGACTTGTTATATTGTGTTGCAATTGTTTTTGAAATAGGCTTTACAGTTAACATACCCTGGATACAATTTTACTTTTTATGTCCCCCACTATAGTAGTGGGGGACATAATGTTTTTGCCCTGTCTGTTGGTCTGTTGGTTGGTTGGTCTGTTGGTTTGCGCCAACTTTAACATTTGCAATAACTTTTGCAATATTGAAGATAGCAACTTGATATTTGGCATGCATATGTATCTCATTGAGCTGCACATTTTGAGTGGTGAAAGGTCAAGATCAAGGTCATCCTTCAAGGTCAAAGGTCAAATATATGGGTCAAAATCGCTCATTTAATGTACACTTTTGCAATATTTCAATATACAAGATAGAAACTTGATATTTGGCATGCATGTGTATCTCATGGAGCTGCACATTTTGAGTGGTGAAAGGTCAAGGTCAAGGTCATCCTTCAAGGTCAGAGGTCAAATATATGTGGCCAAAATCGCTCATTTGATGAGTACTTTTGCAATATTGAAGATAGCAATTTTATATTTGACATGCATGTGTATCTTATGGAGCTGCACATTTTGAGTGGTGAAGGGTCAAGGTCAAGGTCATCCTTCAAGGTCAACCGTCATATATGGGGACATAGTGTTTCACAAACACATCTTGTTAATAGATTATCTGCTTTTGAAAGATGAAACCCTTTAGCAGGGTGTATATTTTAACAAATTTACTTTTGGCTAGTAATTTTGCTGCTGGGCTACTTGTCTTTACCATTCCAGTAGCCCGAATGGCTAGTGGATAAAATGAACTAAAGTGAAGACTGAACATGGGTGACTTTTTTAGTTGTAGTTTGAAATAAAAGTGTACTATATTTTGTGGTTAGCATTTTGTTGGGTTTAAACGTGTAACAATTATGTTCCGTCCTTTTTTGCAATGCTATAAATGTAACTGTTTCCATTATCTCTATTTGCAGGTCTCTCTTAACTTATGGATTGGCGCTATGGATTAACAGCAAGGAACATTTGGTATGTACTAAATAATGAAGGGATTTCTTGCACTATGCATACCATTAAGTTAAAAAAAGTTACCTATTTATCTTGGTTGTGTCAAAAGCCTGGGGCTCATCAGAACACTTTTAGATAGGGTAACTGAAAATGATACTAAGAAGTGTCTGAAGATTGATCATTAAAATGACCACTGAATATGGATGGAACTCAAGACATCTCAAGGTCAAAATCAAAACCATTACTCCTTGGGGCTGTTGAATATCATATTATTTATGAGGGTGGACATGCGTATCATTGTCAGGTTTCTAGTCAAATTTATTTTAAGGAAGTCATTGCCCTTTGATTATTCATATGTCATTTTTAGCTCGGCTGTTTTCAGAGAAAACCAGAGGTATTGTCATAGCCAGCTCGTTATGTCCGTGTCGGCCGTCGTGTCCGTCGTGGTCCGCTAAAACCTTAACATTTTGTTAAGGTTTTGAACATTGCTTCTAAAATAAAAGTGCTTCCACCAACAACATTGAAACTTCATATGTATCTGCACCTTGATGAGTTCTACACACCACACCCATTTTTGGGTCACTAGGTCAAAGGTCAAGGTCACTGTGACCTCTAAAAAAACAAAATTCTGACAAGCTTTTGCAGCGGAGCCTGGCACTCGTTATGCGGTGCTCTTGTTAGCTCATCTGAGCATGTAACCACCTGCCATGGTGTGGGGAGTAAGAACCATTGAGAGTCTTGACGGGATCAATTTCTTTTTATTAAGAGGATTGGTTTACTGTCGATTTACTGTTACTTTCAATGTCACTTTCACTCATTACATGGTAGACAGAAGAACAAACGTCCTGAGTTAGGAAATGAGTGCTTGTCTGTTAACAAGCATGATTGACCGCCAATTGGGGTAGTTTTCTATAATAGAACTATACTGAAACCTTGTGAATACTCTAAAACTGTCTCATTTTTTGTCCAACTTCATGAAACTTGCTCAGAACATGACATTGTGTTTTATTGATATATCAACTGAGTTCAACAATTGTTCTGGTTTGTTGAGAAACATGGCCACCAGAAGCAGGAGCAGTTTTCTTTATGTTTGCTTTATCGAAACCTTGCGAACATTCTAGAAGTCACATGTATATTTCAAATCAACATAAAACTTTATCAAAACATTTGCTCATATGGTATCTCAGGTTTAAAAAAAATGCTTCTGGGTAAAAAGCAAGGTCAAAAGCTACATTTATTATAGTTTATGCATATCAAAGTGACACAGAATTTGACCATGACAGAGATAACTATGTTGATTGTGAAGTTAAATTTAGAGCTATTTTCAATTTTCCTATAATCTGTTTATAAAGAATACCATTAATAATTGATTATTAAACTATTGTGTGTGCAGTGGTTGTTCAAAGGTCATTGTAGGCTATGATAATAAAACCTTTTCTGAACTGTTTGGCAGATTATTTCAACCTTTTGTTTGCTCAAATTGGAGTTAAGCTTTGACGTCATTGCAAAACTGGTTTATCAACTTGTATACGATTAGTGATACACTTCTGCTATTATTGATTGCAAGTCGTTTTTCGAAATAGCAATTTAACAATTGCGATGACGTGTGAAAGCACATGTTGTAAACAATTATCAGGGACAATTTATTGGATGTGAATTTGATAGGTGAGTTGCCTGTTATATTTTCATTAACTCTTTCAATGCTGGAACCGAATTTTGAAGGCCTTTGCAAACAGTTTGGATCCAGATGAGACGCCACAAAACGTGGCATCTCATCAGGATCCAAACTGTTTGCTATTCTGATAATGTTCTTTGAAAAAAAACGAAGAAAATGCTAATTTTAGAAATTCAGCAGAAGACATTTTAGCAGATGACAAATTTCCCAGCATGCAAAGGGTTAAAACAAGGTGTACTGATATGCATCTGAGTCAAAGCACTACTGTAGATACAGTGTAGTTCATCATAAAAAAACATTCAAGTGTAACCAAGAATAACTACATTTGTAACAACCACCACTACTTGAGTTGTTTCAGAATGTAAAATTTATATTTAAAAAACATATCAAAGTGTGATTTGCCTTTAAAAAACACATCAATGTGTGATTTGCCTAATTTATCTTATGATATCATAATAAAAATGTGTTAGTTACTGTAAAATGATTAATTGTTCATTGGTAAAATCATGCATTGCATTCATGTTGCACATATATAATCTTACATTTTGGATATTTAAATATGTGTACTGATTTGTCAATTCAGATATCTTTGGATATTAACTAAAAGACAATTTTTTTTTATGTCTCCCACTATTGTAGTGGGGGACATATTGTTTTTGCCATGTCTGTTGGTTGGTCTGTTGGTTGGTTTGCGCCAACTTTAACATTTTGCAATAACTTTTGCTATATTGAAGATAGCAACTTCATATTTGGCATGCATGTGTATCTCAAGAAGCTGCACATTTTGAGTGGTGAAAGGTCAAGGTCATCCTTCAAGGTCAGAGGTCAAATATATGTGGCCAAAATCGCTCATTTTATGAATACTTTTGCAATATTGAAGATAGCAACTTGATATTTGGCATGCATGTGTATCTCATGGATCTGCACATTTTGAGTGGTGAAAGGTCAAGGTCAAGGTCATCCTTCAAGGTCAGAGGTCAAATATATGTGGTCCAAATCGCTTATTTTATGAATACTTTTGCAATATTGAAGATAGCAACTTGATATTTGGCATGCATGTGTATCTCATGGAGCTGCACATTTTGAGCGGTGAAAGGTCAAGGTCAAGGTCATCCTTCAAGGTCAGAGGTCAAATATGTGTGGCCCAAATAGCTTTTTTTATGAATACTTTTGCAATATTGAAGATAGCAACTTGATATTTGGCATGCATGTGTATCTCATGGAGCTGCACATTTTGAGTGATGAAAGGTCAAGGTCATCCTTCAAGGTCAAATATATGGGTCAAAATTGCTCATGTAATGTCACTTCTGCAATATTGAAGCTAGCAATTTTATATTTGAAATGCATGTGTATCTCATGGAGCTGCACATTTTGAGTGGTGAAGGGTCAAGGTCAAGGTCATCCTTCAAGGTCAAACGTCACATAAGGGGACATTGTGTTTCACAAACACATCTTGTTGCAATATTTTTTTAAAAAGAAAATGTATGTATAATTATATTATACAGTTACACGCTCTTAACACTGACAATTAGGGATTGAACTGAAGAAGAAAGGCAGGGGGCCCCTTTTTCAAGGTTAGAAATATAGAATTGTACATTTGACCCAAACTATAAGGATACAAATATATTGTTGCAATAAAGGTTGCAAAGCACTGAATGCTGTAAAGCAAATTGTGATGCTGTTACATCACTTGATTGATAAGTTGTTGATTATCCCAAACTGATCCTTGTAAGATTGTGATTACAATGGTTGGCCAAGGTTTTATTCTATGACCGTGATAAGTTGATTATGATAAGTATGACATGGTATTCACTGATGGACTGGTTGTAATTGACATTGGATGGCATTTACGTGGTCATATAGACGCATGCCCACCCACACATTCTGACAGTATTCTGATTGACTGATTCCAAAGAGCATAAGCAGTAAACGAGGACTAAACCATGTCGACGAATGTTGAAAAGTGTACAGCCACACACACACTCGAACCTGGGACATCTCGCATACAGGGCGTGTGCTCACCAGACTGAGCTTACCTGGCAGCCACACATCTTTCCATCAAATCCCACTTAAGTTCGATACCCTGACACATAAAACTATTAACAGTAAAGGGTCAAATGATAATCAAAAACGGGATACTGTTATTGGTGAGTTTATATTCCTTTTATAGTTGTAAGTTTAAGTTAACATGTTTTTGGTCAGTCCATGTTTACCTTTTTTTGTAAGAATTTCCAGTAAAAAAAGAGAAATGATTTTTTTCTGAATTTGATATGCATGCCAAAGCACTTTGTTCTGTGATCTTTTTCCTTTATTATTTTCAAAAATGACTGAAGTGGGATAGCCCTATTGAAAAAATTAATGCTCTTTGTCAGTGTTTGTTGTAGTAAAACAATGTTCTTAATAAGTGCATGATATGATCTGTCTGCAGTTAGGCCAAGCACTGAAAAAGAGATTAAAACTGATTGTCACTTTGCTTTGTCTTTCACCCCATTCATATTCGCCAGTGTTTTCAAGATTATTTTAGTCAACCAACAATTTCTATTGAACGTTTTAGCAACATCTTGAGATTTGCCTGAGCTGTTTTTCTAAAATATTTTACGTTCTTTTTATTTTAAGCCTTTGAAAGGTTAGCGTTAATGCACAATTCCGCAAGAAATGGAAAAGTTGTGCTGTATAATTAGTTGTGGTTGCTATTTGGTGTTTTCCGGTGTCAAGAAAAAGTAATTTCTCATGTTCTTAAATTAACTGCACATTGTGTCTTTCTTAACTAATTTTAAACTGCATTTTTTACGTTCCCCAACAACCTATTAAAACGCCATGCATCATTAATATTTTACATACTTTAAACTGTAGGTATATTTTATTTGAAGCCGTTAATGAAATCTCTTAACTGTCCTTTTTTGACCTATAAGAAACACATGTGGCTTGTACAAACAATATGTTGCCATGTAATGCACAAATGAATGCAACAGGCTGTTGGCTTTCAGAATGGGACCTTAAACAGTTTTCTTTCTGGGTTTTTTCTTGCAACTGTGGCAGATTTGGCACAGTGGAACATTGCTTTTTGTGTTGATTAATCAGGAATAATGTTTTCCATTTTGTATGTCTGCCCGATTGCCTGGCTGCATATTAACACTCTTTCAGTGCTGGAACCGAATTTTAAAGGCCTTTGCAAACAGTTTGGATCCAGATGAGACGCCACAGAACGTGGTGTCTCATCAGGATCCAAACTGTTTGCTATTCTGATAGTATTCTTTAAAAAAAAATTGAAGAAAATGCTAATTTAAGAAATTCAGCAGACGACATTTTAGCAGATGACTAATTTCCCAGCATGCAAAGGGTTAAGAATTATTGTTTGACTCCAATTGAGCTAATTGGGTAAGGGTTAGAAACAAAATTCAAATAAGCATCATATATGTGTCTACTGTTATATGGCACCTGAACAGTCAGTTGACAATTATTTTACACTACACTGTTACTCCATTATGAAGTTGATGACGGGTCTAAGTCTTAAGACAGCGTTATAAACAAATTTGTGTTATAAATTCTGAGAATTCATAATTATTGTAAGGTTGTGTTATCATTCCCCAATACATGCATATCAACCCTACAGTATCAATAACTGTATACATACCGCTTTTCTAATGTGCATTTATATCCGATTATCCTATATAATTAATACGTCAATTAAAAAAAATTATTCTGCCCATTTATGATGATAAATATTAAAAGTTTAAGAATTTCATAAACACAAACATATGCCATGTTTGGCAAGTGTAACATGAACAGTGCATGCAGGGACAGCTGAGTTTCATAGGGCACTGTTCAGATTTAATTGTTACAACCAATGGACGAGTGAGTTTAACTTAGACTGAATGAAATAGGATACAAAACAATGTTTTATTGTGTCATACTCAGTCATGCAAAAAACGTGCTTCCCAGGATTTCCTGAAAATCACGCGAAAGTGAATTTCTGTAAACGATTACCCTAATGTATGTTTGGATGGAACTAATCGTCTTGATTGCTAATTAAATTGCTCAGTTGAATTATCCGAAGGGATATTAAATAATTATCACTCTCTTATTATACTCCTTTAATTGACGTTTCGGCATAATGCCTTTATTAAAACATTGGAAATTATATGTTAACTACATTTTTACATCTTTTGACTGCACAATTTAAATAACAAAGAAAAATGTTTTTAAAGGTCAAATGACGTTGTACATGATGACGTCATAAATGGCGTTATTTAAAATGGCGCCAAAAAAATGTAAAAATTCGCCAAAAATGAAATGAAATTACTGTTGGAAATGAAGCCTTTACAATCTGAAAACTATTTAGAAAGGTCTAGGATTTTTTTAATTGGATTTCCCATGAGACTATTACAAACCTGTCAAAGTGCTGTCAAGGTGCATATCTGAGTGTTAAAGGGTGTAATGTTGTTTGGAATCGTTACCAAGCCAAACAGATGTGCCTAGGTAAGTATCAAGTATTAGTAATCAACTGAAAGAGGCTCTATTGATTCACTGTGTTCATATAGAAAGTTCACTGAGTGTCATGCTGGCTATTGATAGGAATATGAGAATGACATAGATGCTGGCAAATCAATAGTCAACGCTGCTGATTGTCGATTGTCGCTGCTCTAGAAGCTATTTCTGGAACAGCGCTGGGGAGATTGCTTCTGCCATGCTGCCAGTCGGTGGGAAATACGCGAATTATATGAGAATTATGAAACAGTAGTGTGTTGCTTGGGTTCCTTATTGGATGTAAAAATTGAAGCTTGATAATTTGTGTTACAATTTTGACTCATCATTGTTGAATACTCTGCACTAGTTGTACCTAATAGTTTTCTTGGTGGATGTGGGTGGAACTAGTAAGACTTGCTTAACACATTGATATATGTATGGCATTGAAGTTGAAACAGTGATGTATGAGACATAATGTGGTGTTTGCAGTACTTGATTCCAATTGGTATCAATCTTACAGGTGAGATAAGTGTTCACATGGGAAGTGTGGCATGAATAAATAATTT
The DNA here is from genome assembly GCF_020536995.1 of Dreissena polymorpha. NCBI lineage: Eukaryota > Metazoa > Mollusca > Bivalvia > Myida > Dreissenidae > Dreissena > Dreissena polymorpha. Next base: position 34,670,856 of record NC_068359.1, read on the forward strand.
GACATTTTATTGAATGAAAATTGACTTAAAAATTGCTTCTGTTTGTCAGATAACAGAATTTAGATTTCCTATTCAGCTTGTTATATAAATGACCACTACTGAATGGTGATGTGTAGAATGTTAAATAGTAAATTAATATCTGTGCATTTTAAATGTGTGTACACTTGTCTTCGATTAAACAGATAGTTTTGTTTATTGTTTACTTTGAAAGTGTTAGTCATAACATGATAAGAATCACACTGCCTGGGGCTTCTCCAATTTCATGTTTAAAACCAGCTCTGTATAGATTCTAAAAGAAGTCGATTTCAATTTTGAAATACTAGTACCTATTGAGAGTTCATAAATAGAACTGTTTGCTAACTTAACAACGTCATTGCAGTGTATAGTAGCACATGACTTGTGACGTATCTTACCATACTTGACATTTTGTAATAACACATATATGTATATATGAGTAGTTTACAATAGCTGTACGCTGTGAGCTTGTCGCAGCTCATTGGGGGAGAGATTGTATGGGTTATAAATATCCTATTATTAAAGGTTAGCAAACAGTGGATGTATTGTAGAACGCAGAAATCAACTGTCCAGCTTGTCCGGGAATGTGAACAATTGGAACTGCTGCCAGAATGTAGTCTATAGTACTGGTTACAAAATGGCAAAATATTTTTATAGGCACAATAACTGACTCAAGTTACATACTCAATACCTAGACGTTGCTATTCTACCTGGTTAGTGTCAGCTACAGTTGACTTGACTGGTCCAAACTTGTCATTTTAGCGTGAAGCTATGAATATGCCTTTATCAGGTTGTGACTGTTAATATTTTATCAGTTTACGAGTTGTGATAATTGTCAGCAACTGATGGATTGGGTTATTTATGGATATCATTAGCTTTTAACTTAAAGGCCATTCACAATCCTTAAAGGAATGCTAGGAGTGCTTTAAAGCTGCAGAACATGTTTGTTTGTGATGAATGGTAGGTATTTATTCAATGCTGAAAATGCAGGATTATAATTGGCATTGTACAACAAAAATGCTGAAATGCAAGGTTATAATTTGTGTTCAATGGGAATGCTGAAATGCAAGGTTATAATATGTATTGTACAACAGGAATTCTGAAATGCAGGGTTATGACTTTAATTCAACTGGAATGCTGAAATGCAAACTTATAATTTGTGTTCAATTGAAATGCAAGGTTATTATAGGTATAGTACCAAAGGAATGCTTAAAATGCAATGTTATAATTGGCATTATACATAGCAACAGGAATGCTGAAATGCAAGGTTATAAAAGGCATTTCATAACAGGAATGCTGTAAATTAAGTTATAATAAGCATTGTTCAAAGAGAATGCTAAAATTACAAGGTTATATTAGGCATTGTACAACAGGTTACATACTTGTTTTTGGTTCATCATGGTCATTGTTTGGAAAAATATCATGCCATTATTGCTTAAGTTTTGGAGCTTATCAGGAATGTGGCCAAGGTCCTTAATTTTACGAAATACTTCCCAAAAATATGGAGCTGATAATCTTGATGTTGAGATTTGAAGAAAAGTGCCTGATTTTATAGATATTTTTGATGTATGATGTAAGTTATTTAAGCGCTTTTGCTGAATATGGTAAATTGCATGATGTATTGACCAAGGTAACAGGAGAGAAGAGTTGTTTATTAGGCTGGGAGCAATAAACTTACAACCCAGTGGAGCGATGAGCAATAGTATCATGTCAAGGTCAAACATTTGTGAGCAGCAATTTTTGTATTCAGAAAATATAGTGGTCTGTTTAGACTTAGTAAGAGAGCTGTTGATGTTTTATTTTTATTATAAGATATGGACATAAACATAAGAGCTATTAGTACAGATCTATGAAATTTGTTTACATGCCTTTAAAGTAAACATAGATCTGCTTAAGTGTACTTAACTAAACCAAGGGGGGGGGTGTGAGGTGTGGGAGATAGTTTTTACAAGTGGTTCGCTTGATCTACTCTGTGAAACCTGCTTTATAGAGATTAAGTGATAACGTTTTTGGACAGATTAAGACTGTGTAGTTTGGCAAACTTTGAACGTATCGTATTTAATCCGCGGAGATTTATTAATGCTTTACATAGCTTTAAATAGCTTCCTTTTCAGAGTATGTGTTGTAGCATGAACGATTGAGCAAATGATTGTATATAATATATGCGTGGATGAGGATCAAATGTATATTTACACCAGCTATGACGTCAATGGCATAATCATGTGTCTCTGTGGTAATTGAGTGATATGCAGTTGGATAGTGGTTACAATTAATAAGCTATTCACACAATTAACTGCTTGAATCTTGATTTTAATCGTATATAGAAGAGGATATGGAAAACTGTCAGGAAGATAGTGTTAGTAGCATTTAAACAATTGCTTTTTTATTGATTATGCAGGTGTCAAGGACAATTAAAAAAAACACAAACAGAATTGACTGACAGGTAAGAAGCATATCGATGCATTGAACATATTTTAATATTCATTTTGAGGTAATTTATTTTTAAGCTTTAAACTCAAAAACATCAGTATGTTATAAAAACTTATCAAATCGTTATTTATAGTGTATGAAGGTTAGTTATTAAGGTACTGACTTTAAAGGTGACTTTGCAGAATTAATTTCACTTATATATTGGTGTTTCTTGTAACAAGAGCCTTGTCACACAATAACGATTGGTAACAAAAATATGTAAACAACATATACTTTACACATGAACATTTATCAATTATTGTTTGTACACCCTCGCGTTTTTTTGCTGACCAGAGTGACACATTTCCCGTGGACTCACAAAGCATTTGTTACTCTTTGCTTTTATATAGCAATTTATTTTGCAAGTGCATAAATGCTTTGTACTGTACACAACTTTTGTCTTTTAGCATTTTAATTTTGCACATACATAAATGCATTGCACTGTACAATTAATTATTGACTAAAATTGCTCTTGGTGCTTCTAATAATATCAACCACCTTGGATCTTAATAGAAACCTTTCATTTTATTAGCTCATCTATTTTTTGAAAAAAAATTATGAGCTATTGTCATCACCTCGGCGTCGGCGTTGGCGTTGGCGTTGGCGTTGGCGTTGGCGTTGGCGTCGGCGTCCGGTTAAGTTTTGCGTTTAGGTCCACTTTTCTCAGAAAGTATCAATGCTATTGCATTCAAACTTGGTACACTTACTTACTATCATGAGGGGACTGGGCAGGCAAAGTTAGATAACTCTGGCGTGCATTTTGACAGAATTATGTGCCCTTTTTATACTTAAAAAATTGAAAATTTTGGTTAAGTTTTGCGTTTAGTTCCACTTTTCTCAGTAAGTATCAATGCTATTGCATTCAAACTTGGTACACTTACTTACTATCATGAGGGGACTGGGCAGGCAAATTTAGATAACTCTGGCATGCATTTTGACAGAATTATGTGCCCTTTTTATACTTAGAAAATTGACAATTTTGGTTAAGTTTTGTGTTTAGGTCCATTTTATTCCTTAAGCATTAAAGCTATTGCTTTCATACTTGCAACACTTACTAACTATCATAAGGGGACTGTGCAGGCAAAGTAATGTAACTCTGACTGGCATTTTGACAGAATTATGTGCCCTTTTTATACTTAGAAAATTGAAAATTTGATTAAGTTTTGTGTTTAGGTCCACTTTATTCCTACAGTATCAAAGCTATTGCTTTCATACTTGCAAGATTTATGAACTATCATAAGGGGACCGTGCAGGCAAAGTTATGTAACTCTGACTGGCATTTGAACGGAATTATGGGCCCTTTATACTTAGAAAATTGAAAATTTGGTTAAGATTTATGTTTTGGTCCACTTTACCCCTAAAGTATCATAGATATTGCTTTCATACTTGGAACACTCACAAACTATCATAAGGGTACAGTAAAAGGACAAGTTGCATAACTCTGGTTGTCATTGTTACGGAATTATGGCCCTTTTTTGACTTAGTAACTTTTAATATATGGTTAAATTTTGTGTTTCGATCCACTTTACTTCTTAAGTATCAAGGCTATTGCTTTCAAACTTCAAATACTTACATGCTATCATGAGGTTACTGTACCTGGCAACTTTAATTTTACTTTGACCTTTGAATGACCTTGACTCTCAAGGTCAAATTATTAAATTTTGCTAAAATTGCCATAACTTCTTTATTTATGATTAGATTTGATTGATACTTTGATGAAACTACTCTTACCTGACATACCACAATAGACTCCACCCAAACCATCCCCCGTGCCGTCCCCTCCCCCCCTCCCCCCTCCCCCCCTCCCCCCCCCTATTTTTTTTTTTTTTTTTTTTTTTTTTTTTTAAGATCATCTCACAAATGACCACCACACCCTCACACTATACCCCCCCCCCCCCACCCCACCCCCCCCCCTAATTTTTTTTTTTTTTTTTTTTTTTTTTTTTTTTTTTTTTTTTTTTAAGATCATCTCACAAATTACCACCACACCCTCACACTATACCCCCCCCCATTTTTTTTTTAAAAATGGTTATGTTTGAAATACCGTCCAACCATCGCACCCAAACCCCCCCCCCCATCGCCCCCCCCCAACCCCCCCCCCCCCCCCCCCCCCCCCCCCCCCCGGATTTTTTTTTTTTTTTTTTTTTTTTTTCGCTTTTTTGGAAGATAATGTAATAAATGTCCACAACCCCACACTATACACCCCTCTTCACTCCACTCCTCCCTCCTTTGTGATTGAAAATGAGAGTCCCTTCACCTTTAAAAAGAAAATAGATGAGCGGTCTGCACCCGCAAGGCGGTGCTCTTGTTCACCAAAGCATAACTGTTACTTTCATTTTGCAAATAATTATTCATGAAGTCATGTGACATAAATATTATGGGATGTATGTATATCCATATTTGCTCACTGAGTTGGATTAAAATAGAAACCATGCATTTACTGAAGAATTACTGCACCTTTCATTTTAAAATAAAAAATCATGAATTCAATGTAATATGACATAAATATTATATGGTGTGTTATCCAGATTTGCTCATTGAGTCCAGAGATGCCCTGTCTGTCATACTGGTTGACAGCACAAGTTCAGACTTCATTCATTCATGAAAAAATCATATTCTTAAGGCTGCCTCATTAGTATTCCTTTGGCAGATTTTCCTAGTCTTAATGTCAATCTTTTATGACCTTAGACAGAGGTATAAGTTTTGCTGACGCAGATTTAGTCTTTTTCACACACTGCTGACATCACTTTTTTTGGTTCCCAGGTTCACTATTGACTATATCTACATTATCTGGATGCAGACGTTCAGCTCCTTGCTTAATATTCATAAACATTAATAATACTTATGTGGAAGTGCTTTTTGGTGAAAGTTAGCACATCTTACTTGGATAATTGTCAACTTCATGTTAGTTTTTTGCGACTCCTTCCCAACGGAGGTTTTAGATTTTTTTAAAGTTAAGAACATTCTTGAATTATTGAATTAATTCAGTGTGTTACAAATGGAATGTATCTATCTGTTCATTAAACTTCAATTAGTCAATTTGTAAATAGTAAATTATTTTTATGCTCCCCCAAAAAATTTGGGGGGATCATATAGTTGCCGCTTCGTCTGTCCGTCCGTGTGTCCGTCCGTGCACAATTTTTGTCCGGGCTATTTCTCAGCAATTAATGACCAGAATTCAATGAAACTTTATGAGAAGCTTCACTACCAAGAGGAGATGTGCATTTTATCAGCCGGTTCTGGTCGGATGATTTTTCACAGAGTTATGGCCCTTTGAAATTTTCCATTAACTGTACATATAGTGCAATTCTTGTCCGGGCTTTTTCTCAGCAACTAATGACCGGAATTCGATGAAAATTTATGGGAAGCTTTTCTACCAAGAGGAGATGTGCATATTATTAGCGGGTTCTGGTCGGATGATTTTTCACAGAGTTATGGCCCTTTGAAATTTTCTATACAAACATTCTTGTCCCAAACATTCTACTGGGCCCTCAAGACGTTTTCTTTTATCTGAATATATAGTGCTATATTGTGACAAAAAAAACTTTGGGGAGCATCATCCGTCTCTGATGGTTTCTTGTTTTCATTTGTCTGAAAAATATAATTGTTACACAAGTCCTGAAAGACTTATTTTGTAACATATTTATCATGTTGGCGAAAACGCATTGTTGAAATAAATTATTAAACAGTGCCAATTAATCAGACCTTGCCTATGTATGAAGAATTGTTTCTGCCATGTCAGTTATTGCTTCCCGTCTGCCCTGAAATATTCATGTTACTGCTCTTTGGCTAATTAAGTTTTGACTGATCCTTTTGGAAGTTTCACAAGAACTGGTGTGAACAGTTTGGCTTGCTGGTATGGGTAATAAAGACTGAATGTGTTGACTGCAGCCACAAATAGTCAGAAGGACTTGCCTGGGGAATATTAATAGACCACACACCGTAAGGGGAAAACTGTTTTGCCAGATTTATGTTGACTGTGGCACTGATATGAAGTGTTTTCATTTTAGCTGCATCATCCAAAACTAGGTGTTACGCCATATGGTTTCAAAACAGCAAACACTCAGTCTGGTCAGGAGCTACCCTGTCCGCTACCCTGACCAGACTTTGTGATTGCTGAGGCTGGTCGGGTAGCTCCTGACCAGACTTAATGATTGCTGAGGCTGGTCGGGTAGCTCCTGACCAGACTTTGTGATTGCTGAGGCTGGTCGGGTAGCTTCTGACCAGACTTTGTGATTGCTGAGGCTGGTCGGGTAGCTCCTGACCAGACTTAGTGATTGCTGAGGCTGGTCGGGTAGCTCCTGACCAGACTTTGAGATTGCTGAGGCTGGTCGGGTATCTTCTGACCAGATTTTGTGATTGCTGAGGCATGTCGAGTAGCTCCTGACCAGACTTTGAGATTGCTTAGGCTGGTCGGCAGGTACCCTATCCACATATGGGTTAAGACCTTTTTAGTTCACCTGAGCACAACGTGTCCGTAGTGTGTTGTGCGACGTGCGGCGTCAACATTTGACTTGTTAACTCTCTAGAGGCCAAATTTATTGTCCAATGTTCATGAAATTGGTCAGAAGATTGGTCTCAATGATATCTTGGATGAGTTCGAAAATGGTTACGTTTGCTTGAAAAACATGGCTGCCAAGGGGCGGGGCATTTTTCCTTATATGGTAATATATGGCTATAGTAAAATCTTGTTAACACTCTAGAGGCCACATTTATTGTCTGATCTTCATAAAACTTGGTCAGAAGATTTATCCCAATAATATCTTGGACTAGTTCAAAAATGATGCCCGTTGGTTGAAAAACATGGCCGCTAGGGGGCAGGGCATTTTTCCTTATATGGCTATAGTAAAACCTTGTTAACACTGTAGAGGTCACATTTATTTTCCGATCTTAATGAAACTTGCTCAGAAGATTTGTCCCAATGATATCTTGGATGAGTTAAAAAATGGTAACCTTTGCTTGAAAAACATGGCTGCCAAGGGGCGGGGCATTTTTCCTTATATGGCTATATATGGCTATAGTAAATTCTTGTTAACACTCTAGAGGCCACATTTATAGTCCAATCTTTATGAAACTTGGTCAGAAGATTCATCCCATTTATATCTTGGACGAGTTTGAAAATGATGCCGGTTGGTTGAAAAACATGGCCGCCAGGGGTGGGGAATTTTTCCTTATATGGCTATAGTAAAACTTTGTTAACACTCTGGAGGCCACATTTATTGTCCAATCTTGATGAAATATGGTCAGAAGATTTGTCTTAATGATATCTTGGATGAGTTCGAAAATGGTTACGTTTGCTTGAAAAACATGGCCGCCAAGGGGCAGGGCATTTTTCCTTATATGGCTATATACAGTACAGCCAAAGCGGAACAAACGTATTTCGCGATCCGCGGCGGCAAGGCGAAACGAGTCGATGCCGCGTCAGTCGTTGAAGCCGCGTCAGTATGCGGCGGCAAGTCGCTTTTCGCCGCGAAACTTCGCATCTGTCCGCCGAGGCATGCCGCGGTCCGCGACATGATGCCGAGTCGATGCGATCATGAAATATTATTTTTTTTAATTATTAGTTACATGTAGTTAACAAATTTTGAAAGAACAATTATAATAATAATTAAAATCATAATAAATTTATTGTGCGCGGATTGTATTAGCATATACATGTAAGCATAGCTAATGTGTCTGGCCAATTATTAAGTTTGTTGCCCGCCCGTATAGCGTATGTATTTCACACATAAACAAGGTCACGTAATTATGTTTTCGCACATACAAGTGGTCAAGGCTGCAGCATATGGTGGATTTATAAATTAATTGCATGTTGATTCCGCTATTATATTTTAGCTGAGAAAATTAGCAGTTTGAAGCCACATCAATAATCAAGACGGTGACGACGTATTTGTAGTTTTGTTAATTATCAGCTTATTATAACTATTGTTTGAATATGCGTATATAAACACGTTTTATTTTGTTCATATTATACAGTTAATATCGCTACTAATTACCCGATAATCCCGTATATTCCAGTTTTAAAGCAAATGCTGGTAAATATTTACGATACACAAACATTCTCGATATTTCCTTAAGTATCAAATACATTTTGGCATTTGATACTATTTATAGAGATGATGAAATAACGTCTAATCGGGGCGTTTTTTTTCTCCACTGAACACGCGATTTACACCTGACGTGATGTTCATGTATTTATACAACACAAAATACACCCAAACTTTCCAAACGACGTTCTACATGTCTGCATAATTTTCGCGCGCTTTTTATGAAACAAAGGATATTTTAGCACTGTTTATTTGACGCTAGAATTTGCCAAAGGACGCGTTAGCATTAAAATTCGGAAGTGTGTTTCGGATTACAAATTTAATAATGATAATCGAACGAAACATAAACAGTTGCGCGTAATTAATTCTACGCTACACATACATGTATGTACATGTAGGTGGATATCTTTTCACTCGATCCGCCGCATACGTATGCGGCGGATTTACTCCGCGAAAGTACGCGTGGTTAATACAGACTCAGCGTCGTTGCGCGGATCGATGCCGAGTGCCACGGCGATACGCCGCGTGAACACACGATTCGGCCGCCGCGGACTAATAATCTGGCCGTGGCGTAGCCGCGGATTATGTTTGTGCCGCTTTGGCTGTACTGTAAGGCTATAGTAAAATCTTGTTAACACTCTAGAGGCCACTTTTATAGTCCAATCTTCATGAAACTTGGTCAGAAGATTTATCCCAATAATATCTTGGACAAGTTGAAAAATGATGCGGGTTGGTTGAAAAACATGGCCACCACGGGGGCGGGGCTATTTTCCTTATATGGCTATAGTAAAACCTTGTTAACACTCTAGAGGTCACATTTATTTTCCGATCATCATGAAACTTGGTCAGAAGATATCTTGAGTGAGTTCGAAAATGGTTTTGGTTGCTTAAAAAACATGGCCACCAGGGGCGGGGCATTTTTCCTTATATGGCTATTTATGGCTATAGTAAAACCTTGTAAACACTCTAGAGGCCACATTTATTTTTACGATCTTCGTGAAACTTGGTCAGAAGATTTGTCTCAATGATATCTTGTTATCTCAGGTTAGCGACTTTGGGCCTTTCAGGCCCTCTTGTTTTGAATGCCGCTACTCATATGTAGCTCAAAATGAATGATTTTATGGTAAAGTGATGTACAGTTTAAGAAATGCATACAATTTTTGACTTATCAAGCAAAATTATTGGCAAAATTATTTTAAACACAAAACTTAAAACTTCACATGGATAAGAGTGTTTTGATCACCACTGTTTTATACTTCTTTACCTTCTAGATTACTAATGCCCATTTTAAAAGACCCTGGTACCAGCAGCATTATAAAAGATAGAATGTTTGACTAACAGAAACAGTGTACATCTGTCTTGTTGGCTTTTCTATGACTTATTAATTTAATGGGCATACAAACTGTCCTTGTTTAAACATTCCCATGGTTCTTCATTGGAATAATTCCTCAGAACATAAAGAGATATTGATTGCCCATTGAATAAACTGTTGCAGATGTGGATCCACTTTTGTCAATAGCTATTTGTTGCCTTGTTTGGGTATCACTATGGCAAATTCAATATATTTATGAAGGCTTTCCAGAGGTTTCTACTTCCAACCGCACTTAGCCGGAATCTTTTTTTTTGTACATTTTAATGACCAAACCACTGAAGGTGTATTTACTCTATGAATTCTGGATCAGAATCGATCCTTGGAATTGCTGCTGTTAAGCTTGACATTCAATAAAAGCGACAAGTTGTTTTGTTCCCATAGAGCTAGATATGGATTGATTGGATGTAAAGAAATGTGTCAGCAATTTTAGTACTTGATTAATAGCATTCATTAAAACTTTGAACATTAGTATTTTGTGTCATAAAAAAGTTTGGGAGCAGTCGTCTAGTGGTGGGAGGCTGGCTTAGAGATCGAGAGGTCCCTGGTTCGAATCCCGCCCTGGTCACTGGAATTTTCCTGAGCAATAAATTTATCCCACATTTGCTCCTCTCCACCCAGGTGTATAAATGGGTACCTGTGAGAGAAATAAGCCAATGCTCCGTGGCTGCATACTGCGCCTAATGTTACGGACGACTTCTGACCCAGTGATCAGGGGTAAATGTGAAGTCGATTGAAGATCTACTAGTGTATCGAAATCAGACTATAAACACACCTTTACTTTAACTTTACTTTATACCTTTACTTTTACTTAAATTTACTTTATACAATTATGAATTAAAAATAACCATATGGTTTTTCAAAGTGCTTATTGCCAAGGTCACACTTTCACTGGATTTGCACCAAATTAGCAATGGATATTATTCAGCATCATTAGTGGCAATCTGTATTGGTTCGTAGCTTTCTGTATTCTATCCGTAGTTAGAAGTAGTAGTGCAGTAGTAGTAGTGCAGTAGTAGTGGGTGCACACCCATGACATTTTTCTGACATGCTAAAAACATGACCAGTCCTGTGCAATCTGGGACAACACTTTAGCACAGGTATTGAGCCCAATTTTCCCAGAACAAGTCTTATTGTGAGTCATGATGCAGATTGAAGACTGGGCTGTGCTTCTGTAAGAATAGTCAGGAATAAACCACCATATGGTGCATAGATTACAATACAGATTCAATCAACATTAATCAGTTTTTAAAATTATTTATGTGATGCTTTTATTTCACTGCCATTTTTATTTTGTTTTAAAGGTGTGACAGAGTCCTCAAGTAAGAAAATGTTTCTGCAAACAAATATAGACTTTGGTACCTTTAGTTTACTTTTTATACGCCCGTTTTCAAAACGGGAAGTATAATAAGATCACCCTTGACCCATATTTGAACTTGACAGACATATCATCTAGACTCAACTTCTGACCAAATTTGGTGAAGATCGCATGAAAACTACTTCAATTATAGAGCGACACCATGCTAAATGCTTGAATTGCACTAAGTGATGTTGTCCAAAACCTTCAAATGGGCGTATCTTGTGACAGTTTGGCACTCTTGTTTTGAGATTTGAACCCCTTCCTTATCTCCCACCCACCATTTAAATGAACTTGTTTACAGATTGTTGAAATGACAATTTTCCAATTTGTTGTGAGCAAAATTTTATGTCCTTTTGTCCTCTTAAATAGGTATTCGCAAGTTCTTTTCCAGTTCTTTGCCATGATTTGTATCAACTTGCCTTGATTGGTATTAGTTTAAATTGTGCGTGTCCCATGTCTGTTTATGTAACAAATCTAGATACAAATTATTTACAGCCATTAATTACAATGCAACCTCAGGTTTTGTGTATGTACAACTACAGATAATACTTTTCTCAAATACACCCACTTGCCTGAAGACACTTATCATTTATCAAAAAGCTTGTGTTACGCTTATGAATTAATTTTCTGACTTCTCTTCTGACTTGTAAGGAATATCAAATCTACTAACAATAGTTTTAATAGAATGATGGTGTGGCTTATGTTTCAGTTATTTTTTTATTGCTTGTTCTTCATTATGCACAACTGATTGTTTTCAAGTCTTGTTTCAGTACTAAAGCAAACTTTGCAATCTAAGCTAAGGACATCTATTATGAAAATCTTGAATATATTCCAGTGGCCAGTGGCTCAACAATGGATCAGAATTGGTCTTCATCAGTATTAAATGTTGTGCTTTTTAAGAACGTGAGGATTGTTAAAGAAATTAATACATTTCATGTTTCCTCATTGAACAGAATTATATCTTAATCATGTTTGTTTCTGGGTCATGTGGTATCAAAAAGTAGGTCACTAAGTCGAATTAAAATTAAACGCTTTTGAACGCAAAGGAAGGCAAGTTTATTGCCCAATATTCATAAAACTTGGTCAGAACATCTTCTTGAATGGTCAGCCCAGTGAGGTATGATTCAAAAACATACAATTTGGAGGGGCAGTTTTTCTTATCAGACTATAGGAAAACCATTTGAACACTCTAAAAATCTCATTTGCAAACCACTAATCATCAAACCGCTAAGAATATTAAAAAAACATTGAGTCGTTATGATATCAAGTGTTGTGATTTGTTAACCCATTTCTGCCTAGTGTCTAGAAAAAAGGCCTTGGCAAACAGCGTAGACCCAGATGAGACGCTGCATAATAGTTAAAACCAGAACAGCCTTTGAATACTTGCAGTCTTTTGAGGTTTTATGCTTTTTTTTCTCATCAGTATCTTAGGGTTGGAAATGAAGCCTTTAAAACTGGAATATATTAAGAAAAGCCTTAATTCGTCCCCTACCGGTTTCACTGGAGGGGACTTCTGGTTTGGGCTCTGTGTGTCCGTCAGTCAGTCAGTCAGTCAGTCAGTCTGTCACACTTTTCTGGATCCTGCGATAACTTTAAAAGTTCTTAATTTTTTTTCATGAAACTGGAAACATGGAAAGATGGTAATAAGGACATTATGCACGTCATTTCATTTTGTCCGTACATCAAAAATTCTGGTTGCTATGGCAACAAATATATATATAAAAAAAATTAAAAAATCTGACAATGGTGGAGCCGGTAGGGGACTTATATTGCTTGACAATAGTCTTGTTTAATTTAATTTTCTATTGGACAAAACACGTCAAAATGCATATCCAAGCAGTTAAGGGTTGAGCTTTGCAGCAGTCTGTAGAAAGGTTTTGAAGGTGTACAGCAGCATACCTGAATCAGTGAATTTTGTCAATGCTTGTGTTGGGTGGCATATAGCAGTTGAACTGTCCATCAGTCAGTATGTCAGTCTGTCCGTCCGTCCGTCCGAATTTTTTTTTTAACATTGGCCATAATTTTTGCAATATTGAAGATAGAAACTTGATATTTGGCATGCATGTGTATCTCATGAAGCTGAACATTTTGAGTGGTGGAAGTTCAAGGTCAAGGTCATCCTTCAAGGTCAAAGGTCAATAAATAATAATAAAATAATTTCAAAGCGGCGCGGTAGGGGGCATTGTGTTTCTGACGAACACATCTCTTGTTTAATATGATACCATGAAATGTCACGTTAGGGTAACACAATGCAATTTTGTGCTGAAATATAACACACTTTTCAAAGACTGTACATTCACAGCAAGCAGTATCTTCTTGGTACTGCTGCTGCAAGCAATTAAACAAGAACTGAGAGAATTGACACATAATATTACCAGCTCCCTCTGGCCACTCTAATATTATTAAGTCAAGTTTCATATGAATCTTAATCACAAATTGATTTCTTTAATATATGCCAAGAAGAAATATTTAAATACTTGGTATAATATAACTATTCATTGAGCTTTTGTCTTTTTGGAATTCGCTTGCATAGTTGTTTGAGTAACTCTGTAGTAAGTTCATAATGAAGGGTATCGTAGATATTGTGTCTTCAAGGTTAAACACACCTTCATTGAAGTCTGGTTTGAATCAGCATTTTAGCCTAATTTATTGCCAAATATATTGCTTCTTCTTGACCTTTACACATGCAATAAAATCTTGATTTTCCTTTTGGTGAATTCTTGAGCAACATGCCAAAGACTTGTAATAAAATAAGGCTGAAATAACTTTCATTTAATGGGAAGATTAGAATCACTGTGATTCATGAAACCATTACTGAATTGATATTTCACTATGAGAAATAAAGATCAATTATTTCAATTGTCAGCTCTGTATAAAAAAAGGTGAAAATATAAAACAAAGTGTTGCTATAAAAACTGAAATTAAATTCCCGGTTTAACAGTTTAAAACAATTGAAATGCTTGAAGCTGTTGGGAAGATTTTAAGAACTAACATTTGTATAAGCACAGGGTTTTGTCAATTGTCTTTGATGCTTGATATTGGCGTGGAACTTGTAAATACTGTGAAACCATTTATTTTTCGTCAGCACGAAATTTCGTCCTCTTTAAAAAAAATGACTATTTCGTCAGCACTTAAATTCGTCCATTTCTGGTTTTGAAAAAAAAAAGCGTCTGATTTGTTTGTAATGTTTGTAATACATGTAATACGCGATTGCGAAAAAATCGTGCTGGGGAAAGAGGGGTGACACTTGGTAGTCACTTGCCTGCTAGCAGGTGGGCCTTGTTTGGCATATGCCAATTAACAAGTCTGTTATTTCAGGTGATAGTAACTGTCCCTTATTATTTTATGTCATTGACACGTTCTTTGTTATGATAAGCGGATAAGTGGGACTGAATAACGTTGAAGAGTGTTTTAAACAACGAAGCCCATTGCCTATTAGTCTTTTTCCATTACAATCACGGACAACCAAACACAAATCAATATGTTGTTTATTAATTTGTAATAAAAGCGCAGAATATATTTTGGTCAGGTGTTGATCACACATTGTCATATTTTAATTGCGTTTAATAGTATTGTCTTTAATCTGGATTCGCCGCGTGTTGGCTGTATAATCTGCAACACCCCTGAAAAACACAATACACACGATGGGTAATAAAGTTGTTAACAATTAGCGCTAATCAACACTATTATACCTAAACGAAGTCGACGCATTCGATACAGCCTTGTTGCATTCGCGTTTTACAGGAAATGTCAGTTGTCAGTACACTGTAAAATGTACACCCCTTTGTGTCAAAACCGGATTTCACTTGAGTGTGAATAGTCGACTGTTTCATGTTCTTTTTATCAATACCATCCGGGTATCTGTATTATAAGTATACCAGTCTACAAACAAGGTGCGCGCTTCCGCATATGGGTATTCGGACGTTAAAAAAATTGACCTACGGTTTAGCGTTCACGCCGTCGAACGCATTTAGCAATATAACTTGTTTTTTTTTTTCACTATTTCTTTACTTGCAAAAAATACTAGTGGCTTATAACTTACCTTGCAATCTTTTCTTCTCGCATTTTGCGAGTGTGCGAGTGTTAATTTCGAGCCCTGTGTATATGCGTCAATGACGCTGGATTTAAATGCCTCATGCCTATGGTAATTCAGTCTTATTTGATTCAAATATGGGACATGATTGTTCGTTAGGATCTTGAATTCGTCCATCGGTCGAAGGACGAAAAAGACTAAAATTAATGTCTGACGAATAATAATGGTTTCACAGTTCTCTTTACTGTAAATGTTTGAAAATGATAATAAAAAATCAATTCAAAACATGCTAATCTTGAAAAAATCATTTGGACATTCCAGTAATCAAAATTTATGTTCACATGTTTGCTAGAACGGTTTAAAAATAAATTATGAAAATATGGTTCTTTTAGGGAGGTCTGATATGAAAGGTGTTATACAACAATGATTTATTTGATGTTCCAGGGACTTTGATCAAAGTATCTAAATCAAATACAAGTCTCAGAAAATAAAAGGCTGTTCAGATGGCAACCATTTAGATAAGATCTTGTCAGATCTAAAGCAGATTTTTACTGTTAGTTTTGCTCTATAAAGGGGAGATAGGAATCATTATGTAACCGCACATATCTAAATAGATAAAATATAGGTAAACATCCTTTAAAGAAGCATCAGAAAGAACAGAATGCTAAATGGTTCATGTTATACTGTTTTTATGCCCCCTTCGAAGAAGAGAGGGTATATTGTTTTACACATGTCGGTCCGTCCGTACATACGTCCATCCGTCCGTCCACCAGATGGTTCCCGGATGATAACTCAATTACGCTTAGGCCTATGATCATGAAACTTCATAGGTACATTGATCATGACTCGCAGATGACCCCTATTGATTTTGAGGTCACTAGGTCAAATGTCAAGGTCACGGTGACCGGAAATAGTAAAATGGTTTCCGGATGATAACTCAAGAACGCTTATGCCTAGGGTCATGAAACTTCAAAGGTACATTGATCATGACTGGCAGATGACCCCTATTGATTTTCAGGTCACTAGGTCAAAGGTCAAGGTCACAGTGACCCAAAATAGTAAAATGGTTTCCGGATGATAACTCAAGAACGCTTACACCTAGTGTCATTAAACTTCATAGGTACATTGATCATGACTCGCAGATGACCCCTATTGACTTTCAGGTCACTAGGTCGAAAGTCAAGGTCACGGTGACTTGACACAGTAAAATGGTTTCTGGATGATAACTCAAGACAGCTGATGCCTAGGATCATGAAACTTCATAGGTACATTGATCATGACTCGCAGATGACCCCTATTAATTTTCAGGTCACTAGGTCAAAGGTCAAGGTCACAGTGCCAAAAAACGTATTCACACAATGGCTGCCACTACAACTGACAGCCCATATGGGGGGCATGCATGTTTTACAAACAGCCCTTGTTTTTGTAGTTATCATAATAGTATATTGAAGTTAATTAATTTAAAAATAATTGTGTTTGTCTTTTCAGAAAAGATAAAATATAATTTTAAAGGGATTCGTTCACAGATTTTGTCATGTTTTGAAATTTGCCTTAAATTGATAAATGTAAACATTGGAACTAAAGAGCTAAAAAAACTAAAAAAGAATTAAATTAAAGAAAAAAAAAAGTTATCCTCGAATCACAGACCCTTGCAGTTATGGAGTCTAACAGTTAAACCACTCAGGCATCCATGCTTCAACAATTGATAGAGTATTTATACTTTATATAATTTATTCGCATATTGTCCCAAATTATAATGATAGAGCTCTCCAAATTATACATTCCTTTTGAGTTTGTAACGCTGTATTATTTTCAGGTATTTAAATCGTCAGAAGATGAATATAAATGATATTTTTGAGCATGATAAATATTTCATCGCAAATTATATATAACTACAACAAAAATGTGCAAATCTGAAACATTTTTCATCAAATTTGTCAATGTATCAACTGTGAACACTTCACTTTTATTTTTTATGCCCCCAAAGGAGGGCATATAGTGATTGCACCGTCCGTCTGTCTGTCTGTCTGTCTGTCCGTCACACTTTGCATTTAGGTTTCAAAAAATGCTCATAACTTCTATGTCGCTTCAGATGTAACCTTCATACTTCGTATGCATGTGTATATGGACATGGCCTTTCCATACGCACACAAATTTTGACCCCTCTGACCTTGAACTTAGGGTCGGCGTTTAGGTTTCAAAATCTGCGTTTTATGTCATCCTATAGTGACATCTCTTGTTATTATTCTCTTGAACACTTACATATAATAAGTATCA
This sequence comes from Dreissena polymorpha, assembly GCF_020536995.1. Lineage (NCBI taxonomy): Eukaryota > Metazoa > Mollusca > Bivalvia > Myida > Dreissenidae > Dreissena > Dreissena polymorpha. Next base: position 34,688,426 of record NC_068359.1, read on the forward strand.
AAGCTATTACTAATTTTGAGAGAAATGCATATTTACCCATGTTGCTAATTGGTTCTAGTAAGTAGGTTGTAGTTTCATTCAAGTAAATAATTCTTAAACACTTCAAAATTGAATTAACATTGGAATAAAAACAAAGACAAAATTGGGTTTGTGATGGCCATATATAATTTCCTGAAAATCAGTGAAAGGAACATGGGTGGGTGTATGTAGATGGATGAAATGTGGCACGATCTCCATTCCAGCACTAGCAGCATCATTTATCTTTTATCTGACTGAGAACATCGAGCCACTAATTAGGAGCACACACTCCCCCCTATCCTAGCGGCATTCCATCTGCCTTCACCACAGCCAAGGGCAGTGTTAAGCTAACTAACACTGCTGCTAGATAGAAGCTGCTACTTCTCATAATTCTTGTAAATACTATGGTAGATGTTCAGGTGTCTTCTGCAGCATGTATATAATATGGAATGTGGTTGATTCCTACTGTTACAAGTTTCTCTGTTTCTCTGTGACTGGCTGTGTAGTATAATATTTAGTGGCTTTAGATGATAGAATCAGCTCTTTGTGTGGATTCAGTTGTAAATACCAAGCATCTGTAAGTGTATAGGAACAATTGATTGTGAATTAATCAGTGTATCAGTGAATAGTGAATGCCAGAGAAAATTCTGGAGACTGGATACATACCTAATTATACATGTGCCAGGTGTTGTAGAAACTACAGTTAATGAAGAATATCCAGAATATTGAGTGTGTTGTTAGTGAAATACTTAACCTATAAAGACACAAAAAAAAAGTCATGGGATAATAACACTATTACCAAAGAAAAATTACTTGTGAAATTCTTAGGTATGTTGCACATTTCAACATTTTTGTGTAGTTTTGCTTGTTAATGACTTTATTATCATGATTCAACACTTTCTGGTTTGCATGGTTAATTGTAAAGTGTGCAGTGTGTCTTATTAGGGTCTGTATTATGCTGTTTTTGTCCATAGTTGTACTTAAAAGTGGAGCATCAGTCAGCCTTCGTGTATGGAACGCATTCACTGTCTTATAATACCAAAACTTGTGATATTAGGTCAACCTACTGTGCATGAATGCCTGTAGCCATTATATATATGCATAATCACAATATATAAATACATAATTTGAATATTTACAGATAATCACGAAAAATATCTGTGTATAATACATTTGTATCTGTATATTTTTACATTTTATCTCTATATAAGAAAATTATATCTTTATATATTAATGCTTTATCTGTATATATTCAAATTATGTATTTAAATATTGTGATTATGCATATATATAATGGTAACAGGCATTCATGCATAGTCAGATTGACATAATAATATCACAAGTTTTGGTATTATAAGACGGTGAAGGCGTTCTATATTCGTGCCTAAAAAACAACATTATTTATTGGTAACCTTGAAGTTGGGGGCAGTGTTAATGTTTTTCATATTTGCTCCTTATGGACTGAAATGGTCAACCGATGCTCAGTCATTTACATTCAGTGATCGCTTTCATAAACCATTACTTTGACATTGATCTTATCGATAGAACAAACAAGCTTGATAGCAATGTTCTCTTAAAAAAAATTGGAGTAGCCAGTTATATTTTCAAAGTAGCCGGCGACTAAGCAATAAACAGGTGTATTTTGGCCATTTCAATTGACATTATGGGAAAAGTAGCCGGCATCTAAATTGAATGTAACCGGTGAAAGCGCCAGCTACCGGTCCTCCCAGAGAACACTGGATGGGCCTTTTTTTCTGGAACACCCATTGATGTTGTAATTCTTAACACAACATACACATAAAAGCAGTCACTGTGAATTATCTGATAATCTGTTCTGCACATGCAATTATGCATATCTATTCTTCACCTTCAACAATCAGTAATTCTACTTACAAAATTCTGTATAAATGGTATAAATTAGCTGTGACCTGCCGTCGCATTTAATTAAGTCTTAACCATAAAAATAACAAGCAAATGACATTAACAATAACAACAACAAAATATGTGGCAAGAAACCTCACAGATCAATACATATATTTATGAGAGTCTGGAATTTTTCGTTAGCAGTGTAAGAAATAATTGGGGGAAACATTTACAGCAATATCAACTGGGTTTGCTGAGAACTGTGAAATGAAAATCACAGAAAAGGCTTTCTCTTTGTAGTCTATAGATGTTCAATAAACAGATAATGAAGGTAAGGATAAGTGGAAGGACATTAAATGTGCTAGTGGGTGATGTGACGTACTGTGTTGTATCCTAGCTAATGTGGGGTGTTTATTGGAAATGTGCTCAGAATACTGCCTACCAACCGCCATATGCTGTCAGTGGGTGGGGAGAGAAGTAATATAAGGTAATGTTTGCATACTGTACATTTTGTAAATTTGCTTTTTCTGCATAGCTGTCTCTAACCCAGGTTTTGACCTGTCCAACCCAGGTTTTGACCTGTCTAACCCAAGTTTTAACCTGTTCTAACCCAGGTTTTGACTTGTCTAACCCAGGTTTTGACCTGTTCCAACCCAGGTTTTGGCCTGTCTCAGTAGCCAATGAAACGCTGGAGAAATTTCCAGCCAGTATACCCACCAGTTGATCAAAATGAATACTTTTTTATGCCCCTGGATCGAAAGATCGGGGGTATATTGTTTTTGGCCTGTATGTCTGTAATTGTATGTGTGTGTCTCAAAACTTTAACCAAAACTTTAACCTTCATTAAAGTTTGTTCATTACTTTTTGAATATTGAAGATAGCAACTTGATATTTGGCATGCATGTGTATCTCATGAAGCTGCACAGTTTGAGTTGTGAAAGGTCAAGGTCAAAAGTCAAAAAGATTAATTCAAGGGAAGTAATAAGCTTTAAAAGTGAGATAATTTGTAAACCTTCCAAATGATATATTGAAATTTTATTTCAAAGCTGCGCAATAGGGGGCATTGTGTTTCTGACAAATACATCTCTTGTTGAAATTGCTTTAGCTTATTTGATCAAATTCCTTCAAAACTTTGGCTTTTTATGTCCCAAGTCTATACTGGGAGACATATTGTTTTTGCCCTGTTTGATGGTTTGCGTCAAACTTTAACATTGGCCATAACTTTTGCAATATTGAAGATAGCAACTTGATATGTGGCATGCATGTGTATCTCATGAACCTGCACATTTTGAGTGGTGAAAGGTCAAGGTTATCCTTCAAGTTCAAAGGTCAAATATACGGGGGGGACATAGTGTTTCACAAACACATCTTGTTAAAAAGGAAAACTGGTTGTTAATTAGACTATTTTCTTGAAATTGTTAACAGTTTTTCGCATTTTCCTTCTGAACCTTAATAATTTTATTTTTTGCTGAAATCACTGTTCCAATGTGAAACACTATGTTAAAATGAAATGCAAATGATAATGAAATAAAATAATAAAATGAACTGTTTAGCAAATATCATGGTGAAATAAGAATTGTTTAGCAAATATCATGGTGAAATCAGAATAAAATTAATGAAAGAAAAAACAGATTATCTTGCAACTGTATTGTAATAAAATGACATGACATTCTTCTAAACAATTCAATACAAATATCTTTTAAAATGTTAATCTGTCTTACTCTTTGTTACTTTGCCAGTATTAATTTCAAACACTTAAAAAGTATTTTATTTAATTACAACGTATTTTTTTTTAAAGGTATTAAATTGGGGTTATGGGTTTAGAATTAAAAATGATCTTATAAGACATCTGCATAACACATAGATAAGAAATATATATTATGCTTTAATACTTTACAAAAGTGGTAGCCATAAATGGTATTGGCTTGGGAACTTAAGCATAAGTCTTAAAATTGTTTCTGTTCCTGGCTTTATGAATGTAAAGTGTGAAATATGCATTATATCATTTTTGGCTAAAGTCCTATTTGGTCAAGTCCATTGTTATGCTCTTTTTAGTTCAATACAGTTAGCAAAAGTATTGATGGTATATCCTACATTGTAATCCCATAGTTACCTATATACAACTATGTTGAACAAATACTAATACATTTAATAGGAAATCAATGGGTTCAATCATCGATTGAATATAACCATGCTGGGTTTGCATTGAATGGAGAACAATGGCACATTCTGGAGGCAGTGGTGACGTAAATGGAACCAAAGTGTGAGCAGACTCATGTATTTCACCAGTTCGGTTAAAACCAGCTAAGCATTTGCTTTGGATAATTAATACCACATGAGCGACAATCAATGGCTATTTGATGTACCAACCTGGTGCTTTGTGAATAGATCAGTCTGATAATCATTTAATAATCCCTGGGAACTGACCTAAGGTATATAGATCATTTTTCCATTGCTCTACTTCTGTTTCCTGATTTACGTGGTGCATGCTTATTTTGGTTAATATGATCGTGCCTTTGATTGTTTGTGTATGTTTGTTAATGGATGGGTATTAATAAGCAGGGCTGCCTGGATCACCGACTGAGGGTTTAACTTGACCTTTACATCTCTAACCTATAAGCTGCCATCACGTGTGCCTTATGTAGAAACCTCATGGGATTTAAATTGCTGTTTGTGGATTGACCTTGTTCAGACATTGAGATATACTTTTTAGTGGCAGGATTATTTAGCTTTATTGTGGTGTAGTAACAAGTATTGGGCTATAAAAATAAACATTGGAATACAAGGTGTGAAAAGGTTACTCATACAGTGTGTGACACTGTGTTTGGTTATACAAATCAAGTGGTAAGTTTTGGAATTTTCTGTCATTCACATATTGCAGTTGTTTTCAGCATTTGAAGAATAATTCAAGATTTTGATAATGTTTTTTACTGAACATTTTGTATTTATTATACATGATTGTTTGCTTATTCTAATAATAACCCTGCTGTTCTATATTGAGTGGTTGCATCAAGTACAGGGCCATTGTAAACATCCATCTTATTAATTGTGTGAAAAACAGTTTTATTATGCAAATAATATTTTGTTATAGACGGAAGCTGTATGGTCATTTTAAATCATGTACAATAAATGCATTAACTTATGAATTACATGTTGGTGCAATGTAACATGTGTTTGGCAAGTTTCTGATAACAAAAGAGCTTGGAAAATAAGCTGTAAACATGTTACTCCTCTTGTTTTCCTTGTGATTGTTATTTTGTCTTTTTGTTTAAGAATGACTGAAAAGGTTACGAAGCACAGGTTTTTGACCAAGGCCATCCTTAAAAAATTGTTTGTTTGGCATTACCCGACCCAGGAAAATTTTGGTGGGTAGGTAGATAGGGATTTTTTTTAAAAAGTATTTTGTTTTCTGACATTGCACTCCGACATATACCAAACTGAAAGGTAATTATCCAAAATAAATAGGCGACTCAAATAAATACCGGCACGCGTTTTGTACATTGCTATTCTAGATATCCTTGAAAGAGCATTCAATTAAATGTCGCAAATAACGGAAAAGCATAAAAAGGATAAAAAAGGATAAAAATCGGAAAAGAAAAATTAAGCAGAAAGAATTTTCGGCGAGCCAAAAAAAATTTTTTGTGTGGAAAACAAAAAAAAAAAATTCAGTCTGACCGATTTTAGTGGGTCGGTCGGGTTATGCCAAACAAAAGAATTTTTAAGGATGGCCCAACAGTAAATATTTTCCCACATTTTTCACCAAACAAATTTGGATGCGTTTTACATGACTGCGTGTAATGCACAAAGCTTATGATGGTTTTTGGTCCCTGACTGTAATATGAATGGAGTAATGCAACTGTGAAATGAATGGAGTAATGCAATAGACTGTGAAATTAAAATAGTGCTTGGACCATTACACCGACATAATTAAAATAGAGCGTAGACCTTAACTGTGAAATGTTTGTGAAATGGTGCATGGGCTATGACATTATTATTTAATATATCAATACTGTATTGGGACTTACTTAACCCTTCCCACTCAGACAAAAAGTGAAAATGACTGTGCAAACAGCATAAATCCAGAACAGCCTGCGAGTAACTCGAAGCCTGTTCAGGTTTTATGCTGTTTGCTGCTCATCAGTAACTTAGGGTTGGAAATGAAGCTTGAAGTATTAAAACTTGAATACAGTAAGAAAGGTCTTTCATTAAATTGAACTTTCTAAGGCCACGACTTTTATATTTCTTGGTTTACAAAACCGCCGACCCTAATTTTTGGAAAATGGAGAAAAAAAAAAAATCGGAAAATCGTCTTTTTTTTAAATATTTTATTCCCGACCGCACTTCAAAATGAGCGAAATGAGAAAAAAAACGATCCGGTTTGAGTACGGTTGAGAATAAAATCAAGTAAGTACAATCAACGATTGGTTCACATATATTGCAGAGATCGGGATATTTTTCAATGTGACACATAATGTACCAGTTCTTTTATGGGCACTTCTCAAAATTTATTTCGGGTAAAAATTACAGACAATAAGAAAATCAGCGTCAGTCAAATGTCGACCCCATCAAAATTTATTTCCGTGTCTGTGACGCAACTATATTGTTTAACATGTTAATTATATTAAACAAACCCGATAGTATTTGATAATAAGTATAAATAATCCAATAAAACACTGCCATTATTTACGATATATGTGTTTAGGAATTTTGTAAACACGTCCGCCATAGTTTATAGGAACTGTACAGAAAGTTTGGAAATCGGAACAAATCGGTATATCTCGGAAAATCATTGATAAATGTATTTGTCGTTTCAATGCTTAGGGCCGAGTAATTTCGGCAAATCGGAACTCAACTTGTGTAAAACACTAGCTCAATTAACCGTTAAACTCCGCCTCCGTTCTCTGCAAAAAATTCGAAGGCGGAGCTATGCACGTGCTTTTATTAAATTGGAGGATTGCAATTGAGAAACAAACACACGATTGGTTCGGCATGTTGATTGCTAGACAAAGGAAGCCAATTTTTCGGCGCGAAATTTGTCGCTTTATTGCTTCCGACAGAAAGCGGCTTTCCTTTGATGACGTCAAACTGTCAATTCACACAGACTGCACATTTTCGGAAGACTTTAACTGACTCCTTGTTTACAATTCCAGTAAAAAAAACACTTGCTAACATTAAACTTTGGATTAAATTATCAAAATAAAGCAAAAGCGAAGTTGACAAATATGATTAAATTAATTCGCGTCAGTTCAAATAAGACGTTTTGCGTTGTAAATCAACGAGTTTTCATGACAACAACAACTTTGACAAACATTGCCGCGACGACGCATGGATCGATCTACCTCGATTTTTTTTTCATGTACGATCTCATAAGTCGAGTAAGAGCAAACACATACCGGGTAATTTGTGTATGAGTAGTTTATCTTATATAAGATTTATGCAACGGGCATCGCATTGCGTAATGGTGCGCATCCAATTATGGAAATGAAGTGCAGTTTTTCGTTTTAATGGGAGAAGAACGCATGTCATGTAATGGAGTGTTTAAAATTGCCTGATGTTACATAAGGTGCTGTTAGGACTCATTTCATTTGAAGATATAGATGTGTTTCATTGCATAATTTGATTTTTTGTCTCTGTGTTAAGGTTATAAAAGATAATTTTATGTTGTCTTTGTTCTGATGTTATTAGCATTAACTTTTTTTTCCAATGATATTTTTTTTTTTTTTTTTTTTTTCGACCGCCCGATGGACCATTTTCAAAATAATTTTTGTAAACCAATAAAAAAAAAAGTCGTGGCCTAAGGGACTATAAATAGTGGTTGGAATCAGTTCCCCGAAACCGAGTCGATTAATCAGAGGCCATAATCAGTGATTAATCAGCATTTTTAACAATTTTTTTTTTTTATATTTGAACCAGTTTTTTGTTGATAGTAACATTATATTGCTATATTTTATAAAAAAGAACTTTATCATGACTATTCCTTATGTGTTTTGTTATTTAATAATGAATAAATGCTAAAAAAATCTTGCTTCGCGCTCGTGTTCGAATTAGTGAAAAGCTTGTGGCTGCAATGTTACGTACTATGTTGAAAACGGTGTTTAACGCCAATAACAACAACAAAGCTTGTACAGAGTGAAGAATATTACAGATTGGTAAATAAAAGCAGATCTTTAAAAAGTAATTTTATTTCAAAAGAACAACTTTTATGATCATTATCAGAAGAATATGAAAATATCTGCTTAAATTTGGACCTTATGATAATAGTTTCTTGACCACTAAATTTATGAAATAAAATATAAGAAAATACAATCACAATGTTTTATAACATTATCAAAATTCAATTGAATTAAAAAAATAAATGACTAGTATTCACCATTATTAAGAATTAACTTAAACATTTTATACAACATAAAAAATAAAAAGTTCCTTTTAAGAATTCTAAACTTAAATTAAGGAAAGGGAACAAATTCTTCTCTGACCGACATCTGGAATGAATTGCCTATACACATAGGTATTACATAGATTGGTTTTAAGAGGTTGTTTTATCCAATAAAAAGCTCGTTTCAGTTCAGAAATGGTCTTGTAAAAAAAAAATCGTATGATTGGTATGGTAAAAAATTTGTCAACTTTTCGGCGACTCAAAATTTTCATCGTCATCGTCACATCAGCAGCAATTCGTTGACGACGCGTCGACGATCTGATTAATCAACTCACCACTAACTATAAATGAGTATCTAAGTGGTAAAGGGTTAACTTAAGGTCAGGTTATCAGGTCTGTATACTGATGTCCTTGTGTTGGAAGATTAGTATTGTTGTTTGTTTCCAGGTAATGTATGAAAACAATAATGTTTGTAATTAGCATCTACATGTATGTTCAATTATTGTGTCACAGTATTCAATAACATCCGTTGTGGCATTCTCACATTCAATCTATAGAGACAGGTAGAGAAAGAACCTGATAAAGCAATAACCATGGATTGAAATATCATATGAAATTGTTAGTGCTAATTTCATTGTGTTTGCTATCCCGATCTGAAAAACATGTGGTGAATAACGAGAAAAATAAACATGCTAGACAGACTGGTTAATATGACTATGTACCAGTGACGAGCAATGCGTAGGTGGTTAAACCAAACATTTTTCTGCTTGTTTATCATTGACAATAACATAATAACAATAGCATTGTTGATAGAGGTGGCCAGAGTCTTGCCAGAATCACCAAGGAAATATAAATATTAGAAATCAGGCTGTCTGAATCTGTCTGGTAATGGGAAATACATGAGATGGCTTATTAATCAATGAGAAGTGAAACTTTGCAGCCAGTATACTGCCTGGTTATTATTATTTCTGGTGAGATTTGTGAGTTTTTGCTTGGTCTAACAAGAATTGGAGAGTTCTATATGAGTTAGTAACTGATCCATTTAATCTCACAGTGAAAGAATGTACTGCTATTAGGTACTTTTGATCTTCATATAACATAAACAAGTAATATGATATCAAAAGTTAGTGTTTCATTTTGACACATTGAAATCCCGTAATTATATCTCATTGGGTAGACAACTACAACAGTTATCTTTTATTAGAAGCAAACAGGCAAATGCTGATAGCCTATTCTGGCTTTCATGAAAGATATTCAATCAAGCTGACCTTGTATTGACCCCGGAATCTGCAAAGTGAAATGTATTTTATTGAAAGTGCACAGTATTTATTTATTTTGGCCTGATGGTGAGAAATATCTCAAATGTTTTTTATTAGCTGCTGAAAAGGTCAATTAAGGTCAACACTTTTGTTAGGCATCTAGGCTGCAAAAAAAAGTTGAACTATGAATGATAAACTTGTTTAATGTACTGACATTATACTCAAGAAGTAGCAAGGAGTAATACCAGTATGGTCGTTTTGTGTACTGTCAAATTTATCGTTCATGATAACTCTTTGAGTGGTATAAGGAAAAAGCAACCTCTTTTGCCAAAGAAATTAATTCATTTTCTTAGACGGTGACATTTCTTCTAGTCTCCTCAGAACTTAACCTCTCTTTCTGAAGAATTTAAATCATATTCATACCTGTTGACATTTCTTCTAGTCTCTTCAGAACTAAGAACAATCTTCATCAATGCAAGACAATGACACCGTTTATCTCAATGTTATTGTAATGATCGGCATTCTATGAAGGGAATGACCTTGCAATTACTGGGCAGGCATTGCAGGGGATCCATTCTCTATAGATTTCCTGAAAGTTCAAGTGTGCATTGATCTGATTATTCGTTTGTTGCTATTGATTGCCAGGCCACCACAGGACTTGGTCAGAATGATTGTTGTCAGTTTCCTTGGAATTTTTGCCCTAGCCCTGTCTCAGGTAAACAAATTATCGGTCTATTGCCATTCAGGCTGGAAACCGGCACAATCAATTAATTACCATATTTTGTCATGTATAGCCAGAAGTTATATATGGTAAACTTTGTTACTTTTCTGTGGTCATGAATTGTGCAGAATATTTTTTTATTTATCTGGGTCTAATTGCTGCAACCAGTAGTGAAAGAGTTGTAAGCAAACTTGATGGTTTTCCAATTACTGGCTTTGGCCAGTATGTGAGAATTGTGCTTTCATTTTCCATAATAAAGAATAATTAGTTGATACAGTGTCTTGACTTAAATCTCAGTATTCTTAACTATTCAAAAGAAGTTGTTCTCCGTTATAATCAATAAACTTATATGAAAACTAATTAGGAATAATTATTAAAAGCGCTTTTATCCGAAACACATTTTTCGAAAGAAATATATAATTTATTACAGAAAAAATGTCAACTTAACCTGATGCATTCCACATGCCCTGGTTTTGATGTCATTTTGCATGGTGTTGAAATACAAAAACAGAACTTTTTTACCATATGAGTGATGATAATTTTAACAGATTTTCATTGTCTCTGATAACACAAATTGCACCGATCTGATAACACAAATTGCACCGAGTCTGCGTGAACTCAGAACTGGTAACACCGTTTTAGAAAACAAGCAGCTCTTGCTGGCACAGGACTTCACAGCCCTCCGGTATTGGGGTACCAGTACCAAAATTTCTACCCATGATTGCAAGCTGGATAACTCCTGGATCTCAGCTTTTGGCTTGATGGAGTGTGTTAGGGTGTCTGGGGTAGCTGGTTCCCGGGTATGAATGTCATTATGAGTGTCCTGGGTTAGCCTCCTGCATTCTACAGGCACAATAAAGCACATGAATAAGTAAATAACATGTGCCCTGTGACTGTGTCTGGTAGTTATATAATGGGTGTAGAAGCATGCATTTATAATCTTGTGGTGAAATAAAACATAGTTAAATTGGCATTGATGTGAGTTTGGACAGTAAAATAAAAAGCATAACCAATTTAAAGAAGTTTACTTTAACAACATTGAAAGGAGCTCTTTTAAAGCAGGCCTTGTTTGTGATGATGGCTATTGTTTACCATCAGTTTTAAAGAGGGGTAATTTGAAAAAGTGGGTTTTTTATTGAAGTGGTTTACTCAAGCGGGGCTGAGAGCTGATGGCCATTCAATGTGGGAAATGATCGGACACACTTGACTGTTGCCCTTGGTGAGAAATCATGTACCAAAACTATGCAATTTACGGCTTGTTATCTAGAGCTATATAGGTTAAAGTTGAAAAATACCATTAACTGGTCAGATGCTAAATAAGTATGCGTTATATGTAAAATTTCAGCCAGTTTTTGCTGAATGACATGGGCTGGATAAATCATATCTAATTGTACAGGGGTGTAAACCCCCCAAAATTCCACTAACCCTGTAGGTTTACTGTGATTTCCCTGAGGAAATGTGAACTTGCTTGTACAAATACATGTTATGAAACTTTTATAAATAAATAAAAAAATTAAAAAGTTTAACAAAAATTTGATGTCTTTCATTGTTGTATTTCGTTCATTGATTTAGTGCAGGTATTTGATCCCATTCCCAATAGAAAAAAAGAATATTTTTTTCCAAAGGGGACCTAAAAACTCATAATTGAAGGTGTTTTTTTTCGATCTCAACATTCAGTTAACACTGTATTATGTGAATTGGGAATAAGACATCAATTTGGGAATAAATTGTGTTTTATCAAAAGTGCATAATATGCAGTTTTATATGTTGTATTTATCTACTTTGACAATTTATAATTAAAACAGATACTTGCATATATAATAGTATCATTTAAATTGATTTTACTTCAAAACTGGATTTTTTATTAATTTAACAAAAAATCCTCATGAAATGAAACTGTGTCCATGGCGCATGGACACGGTTTAAAAATACACTTTAAATGATAAAAATACAATCACTGTTAATGAAAAAGTCATGGAAAATTGCTTATTAAGCTTAAATTATAGATAATATATTACAAAAATAAATGTAGATCATGAAATGAATAGTTTTGTTAGAGAAAATCACCAAAATGATGTCCATTCCCAGTTTGATGTCTTATTCCCAATTCACATAATACAGTGTTAGTTCATCTCCCATCGATGTCATTAAGTTTAGCCTTAGTAATCATACTATGGAAAACACTTGCATTCTCAGTTTTGAAGCATTTGTTAGCAAGACAACAACACACATTTCCATTTTGAATGCTTGCTAATGCTTGTGTTAATAAATAATGTAGAAAATCATCATTGAAGATGTTGAAATTCATCAATGTTCTTTCGTTCGTACTTCCTTGGGATTCGGTTTATGTCTTGGGTTTGGTTGATGTGTTTATTCTTCATTGAATGCGATGATGAAAAATTGCTTTTAGAATTCAATAGGATTTGTGCTTTGATAAGGAGGTTGCATGATGTTTTTTTTCTGACAAATCTCACCCGCATGACAGTGAAATAAATTGAATGCAGTAAAATCTTGTATGAAATTATGTATTGTCAGAGTGTTGCTTTCAAAACAACTGGATAACTTTCCGAAATGTTAACACAAATATTTGCATTTATTTCTTGAAACACATCTTAAATGATATGATTTTTTTATCATTCTGCGATTGTTTAGTCTGCACTTTCCAGATTTGTGTATTCCATCTGGGTTCCACTTGTCCATGTATACAATAATAGTGCCAGAAAAAAATTGTTAATTATTATTGATGCATTTGTATCTGGTGCTCTGTGGAGTGTACCCATATTATACAAAAATTGGAGACAATGATTTTCTGCATTTGTAATATATTTTAGTTACTCACATGCTAAATGTTTCATTATCATGTAATATTATTGCTTAAATATTGAACAACAATTTAACTTTTAATGCAAGTAACTTCTTTTAAGTGCATTGATTTAACGTACAACATATAAGGATGTAATTTTGCTGACCCAAATTATTGTCAGTATTCTGAAGTAGAAAATAACAGTAACATGCTTCATTGTGGGGTGAAGGCCAACATCTGCATAGTTGTTTACTTATAAATACTGTATTTTGAAATAAAGAAATTGTTTATGTTGGGTTCAGGTTTTATATGGGCTTATTTCAAGACACTGTATTACATGGAGGTTAATAAAGTGTAAATCTTTCTGTGCTATTCATCATTTTGTCTTGAAATCATTCTCTTCTATCAAAGACTAGTTAAAAAAATGTCTATGGAAAACAAACATTGTGTCATCTGACTCGAGGTAAAATAGCTTTTTTTTCTACATTTTTGAGTATAGAAATATATCAAAACTAGAAATGGCGCGGCAGAGGCCGACACGTATCCCCACGCCGAATGTTTGACCTAGGTGTGCCCCAGGGTTGGTAATGGGGCCATGCATAGTTGAGATTGACCGTATTGTCATAAGAGAGGTTCAGTATCAATTTGAAGTGAATCGGTGTAGAAATGAAGAAATTATAGTAAAAGGCAATTTTGGGTGGGTGTGGTCTATGTGGGCGGGGCGCCCCAGGGTTGGTAATGGGGCCATGCATAGTTGAGATTGACTGTATTGTCATAAGAGAAGTTCAATATCAATTTGAAGTGAATCGGTGTAGAAATGAAGAAATTATAGTAAAGGCAATTTTGGGTGGGTGTGGTCTATGTGGGCGGGGCCCCAGGGTTGGTTATGGGGCCATGCATAGTTGAGATTGACCCTAATGTCATAAGAGAGGTTCAGTATCAATTTGAAGTGAATCCATGTAGAAATGAAAAAATTATAGTAAATGGAATTTTTTGGTGGGTGTGGCCTATGTGGGCGGGCGCCCCAGGGTTGGGATTGGGGCCATGCATAGTTGAGATTGACCCTAATGTCATAACAAAAGTTCAGTATCAATTTGAAGTGAATCCGTGTAGAAATGAAAAAATTATAGTAAATGGAAATTTTTGGTGGGTGTGGCCTACAGTACAGCCAAAGCGGCACAAACATAATCCGCGGCTACGCCACGGCCAGATTATTATTCCGCGGCGGCCGAATCGTGTGTTCACGCAGCGTATCGCCGTGGCACTCGGCATCGATCCGCGCAACGACGTACTTTCGCGGAGTAAATCCGCCGCATACGTACGCGGCGGATCGAGTGAAAAGATACATGTATCCACCTACATGTACATACATGTATGTGTAGCGTTGAATTAATTACGCGCAACTGTTTATGTTTCGTTCGATTATCATTATTAAATTTGTAATCCGTAACACACTTCCAAATTTTAATGCTTACGCGTCCTTTGGCAAATTCTAGCGTCAAATAAACAGTGCTAAAATATCCTTTGTTTCATAAAAAGCGCGCGAAAATTATGCAGACATGTAGAACGTCGCTTGGAAAGTTTGGGTGTATTTTGTGTCGTATAAATACATGAACATCACGTCAGGCGTTAATCGCGTGTTCAGTGGAGAAAAAAAACGCCCCGATTAGACGTTATTTCATCATCTCTATAAATAGTAACAAATGCCAAAATGTATTTGATACTTAAGGAAATATCGAGAATGTTTGTGTATCGTAAATATTTACCAGCATTTGCTTTAAAACTGGAATATACGGGATTATCGGGTAATTAGTAGAGATATTAACTGTATAATATGAACAAAATAAAACGTGTTTATATACGCATATTCAAACAATAGTTATAATAAGCTGATAATTAACAAAACTACATATACATCGTCACCGTCTTGATTATTGATGTGGCTTCAAACTGCTAATTTTCTCAGCTAAAATATAATAGCGGAATCAACATGCAATTAATTTATAAATCCACCATAATATTGCTGGAGCCTTGACCACTTGTATGTGCGAAAACATAATTACGTGACCTTGTTTATGTGTGAAATACATACGCTACGGGCGGGAAACAAACTTAATAATTGGCAAGACACATTAACTATGCTTACATGTATATGCTAATACAATTCGCGCACAATAAATTTATTATGATTTTAATTATTATTATAATTGTTCTTTCAAAATTTGTTAACTACATGTAACTAATAATAAAAAAATAAATCATGATCGCATCGACTCGGCATCATGTCGCGGACCGCGGCATGCCTCGGCGGACAGATGCGAAGTTTCGCGGCGAAATGCGACTTGCCGCCGCATACTGACGCGGCTTCAACGACTGACGCGGCATCGACTCGTTTCGCCTTGCCGCCGCGGATCGCGAAAAACGTTTGTTCCGCTTTGGCTGTACTGTATGTGGGCGGGGCGCCCCAGGGTTGGGAATGGGGCCATGCATGGTTGAGATTGACCGTATTGTCATAAGAGAGGTCCAGTATCAATTTGAAGTGAATCGGTGTAGAAATAAAGAAGTAAATGTAAAATAACCTAAAAAAATGAGTGATAATTTCTGACGCGGCCCCACCCCAACCGCTATAACTTTTGACCCAGGGGTCAGATCAAAATTCCAAATAGTGCAGGGTCGCACATATGCTCATAGCTACCATGTGTGTAAGTTTCAAGGTTCTAGTGCTTTTAGTGTAGGAGGAGATAGTGGCCAGGACGGACGGACAGACAGACGGACGGACGGCGGAGATAACCACAATATCCCCACCTTTTTTTCAAAAAGCGTGGGGATAAAAATTATTAGTTCAATGAATACTTATATCACTCACTATTATAAAAAAAAACTAATTATGTCAAAATGTCAAAAAGGGTGAAAATGTTTGTGTTTACGGTTTGACAACACAATTATTGCCATTCCAGTGTCCTCTCAGACCAGAAAACGATATAGCTATTAAAACTGCACAAGGTCCAATACACATTGCCAGAGTGCTGGCTCTTCTTGCATTGATACATTGTTGTCAAATACCTACTTGCTATTGGCTGGCCAGTAATTTTCAGTTGGGCCATTGATAGCTATGTGATTATAAGACCTTGTAGCCAAATTAAGCAATGTCAAATACCTACGTGTTATTGACTGGCCAGTAATGTTCAGTTGGGCCATTGATAGCTATGTGATTAGTAGACCTTGTAGCCAAATTAAGCAATCTCAAATACCTACTTGTTATTGACTGGCCAGTGATGTTCAGTTGGGCCATTGCTAGCTTTGTGATTATAAGACCTTGTAGCCAAATTAAGCAATGTCAAATACCTACTTGTTATTGACTGGCCAGTAATTTTCAGTTGTGCCATTTATAGATATGTGATTATCAGACCTTGTTGCCAATTGAAGCAATGTCAAATACCTACTTGTTATTGACTGGCCAGTAACATTCAGTTGTGCCATTGATAGCTATATGATTATCAGACCTTGTAGCCAATTGAAGCAATGTCAAATACCTACTTGTTATTGACTGGCCAGTAATTTTCAGTTGTGCCATTTATAGATATGTGATTATCAGACCTTGTTGCCAATTGAAGCAATGTCAAATACCTACTTGTTATTGACTGGCCAGTAACTTTCAGTTGTGCCATTGATAGCTATTTGATTATCAGACCTTGTAGCCAATTGAAGCAATGTCAAATACCTACTTGTTATTGACTGGCCAGTAACTTTCAGTTGTGCCATTGATAGCTATATGATTATCAGACCTTGTAGCCAATTGAAGCAATGTCAAATACCTACTTGTCATTGACTGGCCAGTAATTTTCAGTAAGGCCATTGATTGCTATATGATTATCAGACCTTGTAGCCAATTTAATAAATGTCAAATACCTACTTGTCATTGACTGGCCAGTAATTTTCAGTAAGGCCATTGATTGCTATGTGATTATCAGACCTACAGGGCTCAGCCTAGGTTCAAACTTGAGGGAGAAGTGACTTCTCCCTGAGCTGAAATTAGGGAGAAGTGAGGCCACTAGATGGAGAAGTGATTTCTGTTTGGCGATTAATAAAATCTTTGCTTGTTTTATGCCCCTCATTACACCAAGCCTTAGTATCATCATCAATGACAAACAAATGCTATTTTCAAAATCAATAAATCCTTACATATTAAGTCACATAAATCAATTCATACAAATAAAACTTGTGATAATCCCATGTGCATCATGAAAATAAACAGTACTTTAAAAATGCAATGAAAATCCAAACCCTATTTACATCATAATGTACATGATAATTAGTCAGTGATTTTTTCACCCAATTGGGAACAGGTCCATGCCATTGGGAATTCTTCGCGCCATGAAATCACCAAATTGTGGTAAAAACGAGTCTTAACAAAACACAATCTTAATGCATGGGACATATAGTATATCTATTACTGTTTATCCGAATTGTAAACATATCCTAAATATGTACACTTGAGAATGCCATACCTGTTTCATTTAATCATCCAAATTTTCCTTGTTGTTATCTGGTTTAACAAACCTTATTACACGTACATGTTTGTTAAATCCAGTTATAATGCTTTCTCCATTATTGAATCACCATTACTTGTAATTTGAATCGCCAGCTTTGAATTGAACGCAGGTTTAATGTTACAATACATCTGCCATTTGCAATGTCGAAGGTCATGAGTCATGACGTAGCAATTTTATTCTACTCAGATAATTTATATCTAATCGAGGAAATGTGTTTGCTCAATGTCTATTGTGTAGTATTAGGACTTGTTAGTATAAAAATGAACTGTGATTCCAGTTTATATAAGATGGGTGTTATTCGTAATTATCGGTGGATTAACAAACTGACAAAACTCGCTGGACTTTAACAGTAGTGGATCTACGTGAATAATAGACCTTTGATCAATTTTGTTTTTCTTTCATAATTTTTCCGACTTTCTTTAACCGTGCCGTCTGCCAAAAACCTGTAATTATCGAATGGTCAATAAAATTATCACGTAATCATTAGACAACTTACAGCACGCGCAAAGAGGTTGCGGGATATAAAATAAAGTCGTTTACGTATGGATACGATAGATAAAATTATGGAAATTAGCACTACAGTTTGCACGGGTGGGTTGTTAGTTTTTGTTTATGTGGTTATGAATTAATATCTGACAAAATAAATTGCACATCGACTGGATAATTAGTGTTTAAGAGTTTTGAAACACGAAACAAGTAAACTGTAGAACATACTAGAATAAATCGTATTCATATTTACTGTTGGGAATGTGTTGCGCGTGTAAACTTTTTTGAGCGTAAATATATGCCTATAACAACGTCATTTCATCGCTCAGGCAAACTACTGCATATGTATATACAATGCGTGCGTTCTCATTGGTAACTATCGATGTCAATGTACTGCTTAACTCCACCTGCAAGGCGTGTACTAATTGGGCTTGCAGAACAGAGAACTATCCAAACTGTCGGCAAAATGACACTCGCTATGATCTTTTGATCTAAACCGTTTCTGTTTGGAGTGAATGCCCATGTATGCTAGTTGCCTGGATAAGCTTTCACAGCAGTCGATCTTTTGCTGTGATAATAAACTGATAACATAACAAGAGTTATCAGTGACTTTATGACATGTGAAAATAGAGAATTTTTAGATGAAAAAGTTGAGAGAGAAAAACGTCGATGCTGTAAAAAAAAGAAGGCGAAGTCAACTTCTCCTTCATGTTATAAAAGGGCGACATTATTATGTCCCGGGCGAAGATGTCGCCAACATCGCCCTCACGGCTGAGCCCTGGACCTTGTAGCCAGAGAATTGCGATTTTATGAAATATAAAAAAGGGGGGTGTCACTTCAAAACATGAGAGAAAATATTGTTTCCCTTTGTGATTACTGTGTTATTATGCTATATATTTGACAAGGCCCTCTGTATTTTTTGCCCATATTTCTTAATTGTCTTAATTGTCCTGGAAAACCAGGAAGAAAGGACATAAATAAACACTTATGCTGCAGTCAAGGCAATATTATATACACAGCAGCAAAACAGTTATTTCTCACTGGTGTGGGTAGGTGGGTCAGCATGGGGCTTGTAAACCACATGTCAAGTATTTGAGCAGAGATTTTTTATTATGCCCCCCTTCGAAGAAGAGGGGGTATATTGCTTTGCTCATGTCGGTCGGTCGGTAGGTCGGTTGGTCGGTCGGTCCGTCCACCAGGTGGTTGTCGTATGATAACTCAAGAACGCATACGCCTAGGATCATGAAACTTCATAGGTAGATTGATCATGACTCGCAGATGACCCCTATTGATTTTGAGGTCACTAGGTCAAAGGTCAAGGTCACGGTGACCCGAAATAGTAAAATGGTTTTCGGATGATAACTCAAGAACGCATATGCTTAGGATCATGAAACTTCATGGGTAGATTGATCATGACTCGCAGATGACCCCTATTGATTTTGAGGTCACTAGGTCAAAGGTCAAGGTCTAGGTGACCCGAAATAGTAAAATGGTTTCCGGATGATAACTCAAGAACGCATATGCCTAGGATCATGAAACTTCATGGGTAGATTGATCATGACTTGCAGATGACCTCTATTAATTTTGAGGTCACTAGGTCAAAGGCCAAGGTCACGGTGACCCGAAATAGTAAAATGGTTTCCGGATGATAACTCAAGAACGCATACGCCTAGGATCATGAAACTTCATGGGTAGATTGATCATGACTCGCAGATGACCCCTATCAATTTTGAGGTCACTAGGTGAAAGGTCAAGGTCACGGTGACCCGAAATAGTAAAATGGTTTCCGGATGATAACTCAAGAACGCATACGCCTAGGATCATGACACTTCATAGGTAGATTGATCATGACTTGCAGATGACCCCTATTGTTTTTGAGGTCACTAGGTCAAAGGTCAAGGTCACGGTGACCTGAAATAGTAAAATGGTTTTCGGATGATAACTCAAGAACGCTTTTGCCTAGGATCATGAAACTTCATAGGTAGATTGATCATGACTTGCAGATGACCCCTATTGATTTTGAGGTCACAAGGTCAAAGGTCAAGGTCACGGTGACCCGAAATAGTAAAATGATTTTCGGATGATAACTCAAGAACGCTTTTGCCTAGGATCATGACACTTCATAGGTACATTGATCTTGACTCGCAGATGACCCCTATTGATTTTCAGGTCACTAGATCAAAGGTCAAGGTCACAGTGATAAAAATCGTGCTCACACAATGGTTGCCACTACAATGGACAGCCCATATGGGGGGCATGCATGTTTTACAAACAGCCCTTGTTTACTTAATTTGTCTATAATACTTTATAGTACATGATTGTTATCTATAATTTTATTGCATTTTTCACATGAATTACCAATCTCAATGATTCAAGTTTTATTGGTAGATAAATGGTTTACTTTATGCTGCAAAACTTCCATGTGGATTTTTGCACACACACAAACAAAGTGCACTTAATGTACAAAATACAGTAAATCTTGTATTTAGAGACCACTAAAGGGAGTAACCAAAAGTGGTCTCTTAATAAAATGGTCTCTAAATTAAAAAGGCCATTTGGGATAAATGCGGACCTTTTATTTTAAATCCAGATGCAGGATTATCTCCTTTTGACACAATGATGTCAGCTTGTGTAATCAAATGAATCTAAATATAAATAAATGAATAAAAGAAAGTTTTTTACTAAAAAAATAGTTTTATTTGTTCTCTCTAATTCTAAATACAATGTAAATGGTTTGCACTGCAGATAATGGGTTTTTCCGACTCCAAACTCATTCGCGATAAATTTACATGCACTTTTACTCTTCGACACTTCCAATACCCGAATTTTCTCATTTAACGTTAACACTTTCCGTTTTGACATTTTAATTTCTGCATTTAAGCTTATATATATATATCTTATTCGATTATGGTACATAGGGAAATAAATAAAACACCTCGATTGAAAACTAAATAAACAGACCTGATTGGAAAATTTACTAACACAAACTTATTAGCATAATAACAATTAAAATTTTTTAATGAACGGATTTCGACACATATTACAGATTAATAGTTTATTAGTTTATTTTTTACAACTCTTGAGAACACTGTGAAATGTTTGACGCTTCGGCGCATTGTTTCTGCAATAAAATCGGCGATCAAATTTGTCACTTAACGTCCCAGATAATAAACTCTTTAATCCGTAGACTGTTGGCAATACATCACTGTATTATTCAACACCACAAATTGATATGCAGTCAGCATTATCACCGGTCAGAACCAGTCATCGAGACAAAGGAAAATGGCAGGTGTGAAATCAAAACAAAGATGTAATCGATCATCTTATCGGCTTAGATAAACAATTAACACTGATTTGTACCTGAATGGTCAACAGATTATTTACTGCAAAGCGGTCGCTTAATTCAAGACTTGGACATCAAAATACACTAAAATCTGCGGTCGCTGGTCGCGTAAGACAAAAGTCGCTTAAAACAATATGAAAATGTAGTAAAAACGCTCGGGCGGGATTCAAAGTGGTCGCATAAGACAAAGGTCGCTTAATTCAAGTGGTCGCAAGCACAAGATTGACTGTACTTTAAATTATTGAAAAAAAATCAAATTGTGTGTCTCAAACTAAAACAATTTAGTTGCTTTTTGCAATTACCATTAGGTTAAGGTTAAATTGTGAAATACATGAAAATATACAGGTATGTACACATGTTTCTGTAAATATCCGTATTAATAATGCACGATATTTGGTATCTAAATACAGAATCCGTGAAAGATTTTAACGTCATATTCACGAGGGAAAGGTTAATAGTAGTAATATATTGTATACTATCACAATGAAAACAATCAATATTATAATTTACCTATGAAACTTTATGAATGATGATGATGATTAAACATTGATGAAGTTCATGTTCTGTTAATTTGATATTTTTAAGATACAATTCATCAGAAGTTTAGTAGACCCGGCCATGTGCTGTGTGTTGTCAAGTGCTGTAGTGAATGGTTCAGTAATGGCCTTTGGTATGATGCACACTCTGGGACACACACTGCTCATTGTGTTTGTTAACTCAGTGATGGATAGAGATGTGTGATAGTTTCCCTCTGAAGGTATAGGGTGACTGATTGCCTTTGATGAGCTTAACCCATTTATGCCTAGTGGACTCTCCCATCCTTCTACATTGGATCAATTTATTTCCAAAATTAGGGATGTCTAGTATATTTATTACTATATATTCAGAACATTTCTTACATAAATTCCTTTAAGCAAACAGCGCAGACCCAGATAAGACGCAGCATCATGCGGCGATTCATCTGGGTCAACGCTGTTTGCCAATGCCTTTTTCCTAGACGCTAGGCATAAATGGGTTAATTGTTATTGTTCACAGGATATTTTTGTAAAGAAATTTTATAGAGAAATGTGATATGGCGTCTAAAAAGTTCCCTAATTGTGCTTCACTAGTTACATGTGTTGAAATAGTTTTTAAGGTTATTTCCAAAGCCCAAGTCTAAAGTCAGTATGGGAAAGGATCTGGTACACAACTCTGGTCTAAACATACTGCAGCTTCCACACTCAGAATCTCAAAGACTTCATAAAATTAAAATAAAAACAGTTAGACAGCTGGCTGTGAAACACTTGACAGTCCTCTCACACTCAGTGTTACCTGTCATCAGTGGCTGTCAGAATGGACATGATGACATCTCAGGTGATAAACATGACACTTTCATAGATCACAAAACTTGTCTGGACCATTGTCTGGTATAGTTATCATGCCTGTTTCATACAATGATTCTTTCATTGATAACATTTTTATAGATGCCAGGGAGCTGAAAATACACTATATATCAAAAAATGTTTTCATTAAGTATACTGTATATTATGTGTTCAAATGCACCATACATGTTTAACTTAATACTCTCAGAAAATATTGATCAAGTCACTTTCATTGGAGAATCTCAATTGTTAAAAGATAAATATTTTTACAAAATAATATGTTTCCAAGGCAATATTACCCATTATTAGCTGATTCCTTAATTAAGTCAGCTACTACCTTAATGTGTGAGGTTGAGAATAGATAAAAAATTGAGAATTGTAATTCATTCCAGTTCAGAAATGAATTTTCATAACACGCATTAAAATTCTCATAAAAAATCTAATTATAATTGAGCATAATAACATCATAATTATTAAGTTGTATCGTATTCCCTGGGAGTGGAGAAGTATTAATTAAAATAAATACATTTGCACAACAGCAAAGTGGGGGTAATAAATTCTTGTTGTCATTGTTAACTAGCACTAATTAATGGTGACTATTATTTTCAATATTAGTTACTGTGTATGAAAATGACACCAGCTAAAAGTGCCTGGCTGATTTATTACAGTCGGTTTGATTGACATTTAGCTCAAAATGGTTTCGGGGCTGTGAGGTATACACACTGCTGTTCTATCAAGTATATACATGCAACAGGCCTACTTGGTTAATTATTAGTAGTTGTTTGGTGTTTAAAGGACAAATTAAGTAGTTTCGGTAAATAACTCTGGACCTATTGCATTCTGGATACATGTACTTTGCATTCTGGATTCATGTATGTTGTTCAATTTTGGTAAGTAAATCAGATTGTTATACAATTTTATGAAACTAAAAAAAGCTAGCTATTAAACACCCATGTGTTGTACTGGAACAAGCACTACTTATTTTTTCGATATCATAAGTGATATGGTACTCCCTGTTTCAAAATCATCTGTACAAAATGAGCGCAAACTAAATATAACAGCTACAACAAAATTGACAGAATGAGTATAGTGTACTGGGAACTCAGGTGTGTGAATTCATGGCTGAGTAGATTGATTAATTACTGTGTTTATGGACTAGAGGTGACATATTTTCCTGTTACTTGTAAAAAGGTGACACTGTAAATTTGTACAAATACAGGATATTTAATATCCTCTATTGGATGTATAGTATGGTGAATTTATGAAAATGTTAAGTTAAGGCTCCTCGTGCACATGTTTGTGAAAAAAAAGTATTACAGACTTGCCATCAAACATAAGCATGAGCACACAAGTTTGTTGATATTGTTGAAACAATTGGATTCACTATTAATAAAAGGTGACATTGCACAATGAAGAGTTTTGCATTAAGTCACACTGACTAGTTTAGTTGGTAGAGAGATGTACTGCACTTTTTCTAAGGATTGCATTTTGTTTTCCAGTAATTTGTGTAATGATTGGTCATGAGGACCCTCCCCCCCTCCCTCCCCCCTCCGCTTCCCCTGATTCAAGTCTGACAGTGTCTGTTGATGGCAAAAATATATGCAGGTAGTACTGGTAAACCAGCTTACCCAGGCAGTAAGTGTTACAAAACTTAGTAGGTCATCTGAGTACCACCATTACCATGATATGAATTAAGTAGTGTTAAACATGATGACAAATTCAGATAAACACATAAGCTGTTTTGCTGCAGGGAATAGCTAGATGAGTGATATATTGCACAAAGAATTGTCTCTTGAAGTGTGCAAAATAAGCAATGTTCTGTCATTACAAATATTTGCTAAAGGGCTGTACTTGTTATTTCCTGTGGCTATTAGCAGTTGAACACAGGTGGGCGTGTGACCATTGTTTTCAAGTGTCAAAGTACTTGTGTGACTATTTTTGTAAGTTTCAACACAAAGTATATTTGCTTGCAGTTAAACAACACTCGACAATTTAACTTCTGTACTTTAGTGCTATGAAGTATCTTTGTTGCTCCGGTATGATTGCATCTTTGCTATGAAAATGTTTATTTATAAATCTAGATGCATGGGTCAAGACTCCACTTTCACATACATGCCTGCCGTTTTCAAACAGTAAGACACGAACAAGACATATTAGAGAAATACATTTGGTCATCTTAATAGTGTTAGTACAAATGTTTACATGTATGTGTTTATTGATACATTAACCCTATACCACATAGATACATATTTTGACATGTTTGTAGTCCATTAAAAAGTAAAATTTAATTAAAAGACTTTTCTTACTAAATTCAAGTTTAAAGGCTTCATTTCCAAACCTTAGATACTGATGAGCAGCAAACAGCATAAAACCTGAACAGACTGCCAGTTACTCGCAGTCTGTACTGCTTTCATGCTGTTTGCACATAGCCATTTTCACTTTGCTTCTGATTGGGAAAGGGTAAAAATCATTTTATGCGTAGAAAATAATAAGTTTTACATATGATGTTTAAGAGTTGTCTCTCTTGTTGTTTGCCTTAATTATAATTATGAAGTATCCTGTTTTATGAAATGAGGCAGGTTAATGGCATCAGCTCATTATATAATAAACATAATGGAACCATCATATATTGTGTTTGATCATATTTCTGTACCAGCATGTGGGTGTATGATAAAAGAGTGCCATGCGGAGCAGTTGTTCTTTGAATTTCTTGTTTTATTGTAGACAGGTGCTTTGTTTTATTGAACCAAGAATCGTAGCAGAGTTTACACCAACCTGTGAATTGAATCCATTACAAGTTCTTCATTCAGACTCCCTGTATAAACTGTGAGTGGGTATTCCTTAGAAAACTGCCAAATCTTCTGCCAGTCTCTAACAATACAAAAATACTACATGGAAAATAACATCAACACATCGGCAGCTGAGTAATTTGCATAATTATGTTGCAATCTTGAAGTCAAGATTAACCCTTTACCACATAGTCATTCGTATTTTTAGGCATTTGTAGGCACTTAGAAAGTTACATTTAATTAAAGACCTTTCTTACTATATCTTTAAAGGCTCCATTTACAACCCTTAGTTACTGTTGAGCATCAAACAGCATAAAACCTTAACAGACTGCGAGTTACTCGCAGGCTGTTCTGGTTTTATGCTGTTTACACATAGCCATTTCAGTTTGCTTCTAAGTGGGAAAAGGGTTAACAATACAAAAAATACTACAAGGAAAATAACATCAACACATTGGCAGCTGAGTAATTTGCATGAATAATTTGCCATCTTGAAGTTAAGATTAAGTGAGCTAATTAAGTAAGATGTACCGGAGTGTTATATTTGGAATTGAAGATTAACATAACTGCTATTTGTAAACTTGGGTACATTGATCATGACTCGCAGATGACCATTATTGAATATCAGGTCACTAGGTGAAAGGTCAAGGTCACAGTGACAAAAAACATATTCACACAATGGCTGTCACTACAACGGAGAGCCCATATGGGGGGCATGCATGTTTTACAAACAGCCCTTGTTGTAAACTTGGGTTGATTAAGTGTAGAATGAAGCATTATTGCCTTTTGCTTTTTTATGCGTGACGTAAGATAATAATAATAATTTACTATTAAACTTTTAGTGCATTGATCTAAAGAATATAAGTTGAATTATTCATTTCACTTTTTTAATGCCCTGTTTATTAACCTAACTACATTTGAAGACAAATTTGCACATACTTTCATTTTTGTTTAATGGAAAGCAGCTTTATTTTATTTAGATAATGTGTCTCCATAAAACAGACATTTTTTTAAAAAGCATCTTATTTCTAGGTAGAGCCATTGCTTCCTGTGTTTTGCAAAAAAACTTATTTTTAAGTTAACAAGATAGACTGTTGACCGTATTGTTATTCTTTGTAATTTACGGTGTGTCAATGAAGTTTAGTTAATAAACTGTTAATACCGGTAAATAATCTAGTTTAATTTGTTACACTGCTGTGACAAAGAAAAGTTGATTTATTGTTCTCATTGTGTATTGTTAACTAACCCTTTCAGTGCTGGAACCGAATTTTAAAGGCCTTTGCAAACAGTTTGAATCCAGATGAGATGCCACAGAACGTGGGGTCTCATCAGGATTCAAACTGTTTGCTATTTTGATAGTATTCTTTGAAAAAAAAATCGAAGAAAATGCTAATTTTAGAAATTCTGCAGACAACATTTTAGCAGACGACAAATGTCCCAGCATGCAAAGGGTTAAGTGTTCGATTGCCTTGCAAGTACAATCAAAACAGACCCAGTTTTAATTGTATTATACAATTTATTGATACCAAAATAACATGTTTAAGACATGCACATTTAATGTAAGCCCAACCCGTCTTAAAAACTCTTCCATTAGAATTTTAGTACCAATTGCATGATCACTGCCTGTGATTCTGATTGGAAAAGGTGAAAATAAACATGTTTTTTTCAAGATCAATTGTTGGTTGTCCTTGAATTCATTATAGGAAAGATTCCTAGAAAACATGTCTCAGCTAGTTTAAAGCATCACTTAACAGCATTAAGTCCCAGGCAACCAGTGAACTTATGTTTACCTTAGTTACTACACTATGGTCCATATAAAATCAGGTAAATGTCAATGGCTGTCCTGATACTGTGTCAGCATTTTTTTTTTAAATTTGAATATAGTCAGTTACTTCAGTGGTCAGGCAAGCAGTAGAAAAGGGGGTTAAATGCTTGTGCGTAAAGAGTCATCCCACATTAGCCTGTGCAGTCCGCACAGTCTTTAAAGGACAACACTTTCTGCCTAAGATAGATTTTCGTCAAGAAGAGTCTTGTTTTAAACAAAACATTTCAATAACAGCAGAAGCATCGTCCCTGATTAGCCTTTGCTGACTGCACAGGCTAATCTAGGACGACGCATTTAGCACATGCATTAAGCCCCTTTTTCACAGAGCGAGGCTCATAAATAATGTAAGCAAATAAATATAGGAAAAATATGGAAATATGAAAGATTTTAATAAGATTTGCTTCCATTATGTTTCTGGTTCAATGACATTAGCAATGTGAGATCCTTGTATTTGGAGACATATCAACAAGTAATAGATAACAGAATTCTCAATGGAAGGTTTCCAAAAAAAAACAAAAATATATTGATAATCTCCCATCCAGCTACAAGTTCAACCTTAGTTAATATAATAATGAAAACACTTATTCTCAATTTTGAAGCATGAAGTGCAGCGAACTTTCTGAATCCAAAGGGAACCACAGCCCAATCCCCAAAATGGTGGGATAAAAAACACTGACACTGCATGCCCTTTAAGTGTCTGTATGTCATCTTGTTGGTCCAATACTTTACTTTCAAAGCTAATTTTGATGAAGCTTGATCAAAATTGCATGACAATATTGTATTAAGAAACTTTGAATTGGTATAGCTGATAAATAGAACTGCTTTGTAAGTGTTCTATGCTTTTGGACAATATTTCAAGCTGTTAATAGAAATACTCGGGTAACAATGATCTTATTATGTGTTGTAATACACATGAACAGTTTGTCTTTATGCTTAAAGTGTTTATTAGGTTACCTTGGTGTAATGGATATGACGTACGCCTAGAAACCCGGGATCACTTGTTTGATCCCCACAGTTGGAGTGTTTTTAAGATCTCCCCCATAGACCTGGTTCAACCCAGAAAACGGACTCAAAAGAGTTTCAATAAGTCTAAGGCTTTCAATGTTACAAGCTCAAATAAATAGGCTAAAATTATGTTAAATTTACAATAAGACAGTGTTCTTTAATTGTCTATTTGCAGACAGCAGCAAAGCATTGACATTACGGCGAGGCTAGGCTAGAAGCGCAAGTGGTGACTTGGTGGCAGGCAGCGTCGACTGTGCAGGTGCTACTACCAACAAAGCAGCAGCTGCAGTCTACAAGATGGCTGCCAACGAGGGGGAGCAGGTGGACGCGGTGCGTTCAACGTTCGGGCTCACCGTGCTGGAGCTGAGAGAGCTGATGAAACTTAGGAAAGAAGAGGGGTTTGATACCGTAACAACCCAGTTTGGAGGGGTTACGGAAATGTGCAAGAAACTGTATACTTCAGCCAATGAAGGTTTGTGTGTTCGATATTTTGTACCTCCTAATGGAGTTTACAGCATTTAAAAATGGTTTAATGCATGTGCATTAAGTGTAGTCCCAGATATTCCTAAACTTGATTTGTTTGCTAAGAAGATTCTTAAAACAAAAAATACCATAAAAGTGGAAAGTGTTTTCCCTTATCATCCTGTGCAGAATACTTGCTAATCTTTTACTACACTTTACACACATGCATTAAACCTATGAATTAGTAATTTTATGTTGTAATATTTCATCCAATGATGGTTTGTGTGATGACATGTAATTGTTCATTCAGTGAAGATTTGTGTGATATTTGATGTACATATAGTACAGCTTTTTTCTGCCCGCCAGTAGGGTGGCATATAGCAGTCGAACTGTCCGCCTCTTTCTGTCAGTCTGTCAGTCTGTGCGTCCGTCCAAAACGTTAACATTGTCCATAACTTTTGCAATATTGAAGATAGCAACTTTATATTTGGCCTGCATGTGTATCTCATGGAGCTGCAATTTTTGAGTGGTGAAAGGTCAAGGGTCATCCTTCAAGGTCACAGGTCAAATATATGGCTTCAAAGCGACGCAGTATAGGGGGCATTGTGTTTCTGACAAACACATCTCTTGTTGTCCATGTAATAATATTACAAAGGATATGTCGTTATTGAAGTTTTTAAAAAGGATTTTCAGAGCTTTTGTGCTTGCTTTGGTCAGCAAACAAATTAGTCAGTGCTATTTTTGTAGTGACTAAAAAATACTTGTAATTCTATATTTTCTTCATCTTTAAGTTCAGAAATGCCAAGACTCTTTGTTCAGTTATTCCCTTGGAAGTCTATAAATAACAGATCATCTCTTTTCTGAAATTCATCAAAATTCTCGTCATAAAATGACAGTTTATCATGCACAACAAATATAAAATAATGCTTCTGAAAGCATAATAAGATTTTAATTTTTTTTCTCTTGTCAGTTGGGAGTTATTCAATTTGATCAAATAATGATATCAGTCGAACTGGTTTTTGAAAAAATTAGTTCTTTATTGATGTAGCTTAATGAGTGTGGTATAATTACAGTTAATATTAATATAAGACCGAAAATATCTGTGTCTGTTTACTGTAACATGATGAAAATCACATGGATCAGTAGGTAGTTTTTTTGCTCACCTGGGCACATGGTGCTCACGGTGAGTTTTTAAGATACTGTGCCGATTGTCATCTGTCAGTCCATGAGTGTGTGCATTAAGTTTTCTTCTTATGACTTGATTGGCAGATTTTTATGAAACTACAGAAAATATCATACGGTGACTCTTTAAAATTTGTTGAAATTGTTGATTTCCGATTCATTTGAAGGTCACTGGGACTGAAAATATATTTTAAATTGAAAATTTGAAAAATCTTGTCTATAACCACAAGGGTCATTTGTTAGTATTTGGTGTGTAAGATTGTCTAGTGGTCCTCTACCAAGTTTGTTCAATCATGGCCATGGGGTCAAAACTGGGCGGACTGTCTTTATTCTTTATTAATTTATGTTTGGTAGCCAATTTGTATACCTTGGTAAATTTATTCTGCCATGATTTCATGTCTTGAAGAAGCAGTTGCACTTGTGATCACTGGGATTTTATTTCATTTTGGCTGTAAATGTTTGTCACTTTTCAATGCAATGAAAGCAGCTTGTGACAGGTTTGACACAAGTACATATCCTTTAAGAAAGTCAGACCCACATGAACATCATGAACATCATGAACATGTTTATAATGCACTTATTTTATTCAGTATATTTTTGCATAATTAAAAGTTGGTGACAATATGCCTTGTGCATCCAAAAGATTGAATCCTGCATTTATGAAACACAACATTCCTTATCTTGTGATCATTTTTATACGCCCGTCTATGACGGGACGTATTATGGTATACCCCGCGTCCGTCTGTCCGTCCGTCCGTCTGTCCGTCCGTATGTCTGTTAATGTCGTACGCTACGTCAAATATCCTTCGATGGATTTTTTTCAAATTTCAACACAATCTTAATATTGATAAACCCTGATCCCCTTTCGTTTTTGACGGAATTCTGAATTGTCGTTCCAGAGTTATGGGACTTTGTTCGTCAAAATTTCGTTATTTCATTGAATGTCCTACTGTAGCTATATAAAAATGTTAAAGTTGTTATAACTTTGGTATGCTTGGACCTAGAGTCTTGAAACTTGACATGAAGGTTGGCCAGAACTAGTAAGTAACCCCTGGACATTTCAAGGTCATTCATTTGAAGGTCAAGGTCACTGTGACCTTGAATGTAAAAATGTTAAAGTTCTTATTTCATGTTATAACTTTGGTATGCTTGTACCTAGAGTCTTCAAACTTGAAATAAAGATTGGCCAGTACTAGAAGATGACCACTGGTCATTTCAATGTCATTCATTTGAAGGTCAAGGTCACTGTGACCTTAAATGTTAAAATGTTAAAATTGTTATAACTTTGGTATGCTTGGACATAGAGTCTTCAAACTTGACATGAAGGTTTGCAAGCACACTTAGATGACCACTGGTCATTTCAAGGTCATTCATTCTAAGGTCAAGGTCACACAAGGTCACTGTGACCTTAAATGTTAAAATGTTAAAATTGTTATAACTTTGGTATGCTTGGACATAGAGTCTTAAAACTTGACATGAAGGTTTGCAAGCACACTTAGATGACCACTGGTCATTTCAAGGTCATTCATTCTAAGGTCAAGGTCACTGTGACCTTAAATGTTATTGTTGTTCATGTATCCTACCGTAGCTCAAATATCCCCCGATGGATTTTTTATACGCCCGTCTATGACGGGACGTATTATGGTATACCCCACGTCCGTCTCTCCGTCCGTCCGTCCGTCCGTCTGTTAATGTCGTACGCTACGTCAAATATCCTTTGACAGATTTTCTTCAAATTTTAACACAATCTTAATATTGATAAACCCTGATCCCCTTTCGTTTTTGACGGAATTCTGAATTGTCGTTCCAGAGTTATGGGACTTTGTTCGTCAAAATTTCGTGATTTCATTGAATGTCCTACTGTAGCTCAAATATCCTTCGATGGATTTTTTTCAAATTTCAACACAATCTTAATATTGATAAACCCTGATCCCCTTTCGTTTTTGACGGAATTCTGAATTGTAGTTCCAGAGTTATGGGACCTTGTTCTTCAAAATTTCGTGATTTCCATGCTCATGTACTTATAAAATAAACCATGTATTCAAATACAAATAAACTGAAGTAAAAAAATGATTCAAAGGGTTATTTATTACCTTACTACTTCATTGGCGAACGACGGGCGTATCATGCGCTCATGGCGCAGCTTTTATTTATTTTGCCACATTTTATTGTACTAGATCAATTGTATTGGAGTATCAAACAAAAGTTCATGGGTTCACATGCTTGATATCGGAAAGAGGATTGTGGATGTTTCAAAGCCGGGTCGTGTAACTCATCAGAATGCTGTTACTTAAAATTTGTTTTGATCATTATTACTTCTGATAATAATAACATCAATTTACATTTTGATTATGTAATTAATTGTGTTGTTGTTTTTTGTATTTCCATAAGCTTCATCTTTAATTTAACAGTATGACATGCAAAAGCAGATCTTGCGGACTCTCATGTAACAACTGTACTCCATATAATAAACTTATTAGAATGCTATTTTTACGCAACAATTTATTTTTACTCAACAGTAAACACCGATTTGTTTTGTTTACCTTGATATCATTATTTCGGATGGCTTTTCTGGACGAAATGTGGATGAATTTTTGTAGAATTTTCGTACCGGTATGATAAAAATCATATCGCAATTCAATATGCGGATTGCGTATTGTGATATATACCGATATACCAGTATATTGTTGCAGCACTAATATTGGATGTGTGACTTATTCTCCATTCTTTTTCTGTCACTGTAATTAGCTCTAAGGGCTATTTAACATTTCTACTCCATAATGCTGTTTTAACTTGAATGGAAAATGATTATGGTTACAATACACATATTTGGTTTTAGATTAAGAGGTCAAACTATACTAATGTAATTTTTGTGTGATTACTGGGCCACTAGCTTAGTTGGTAGCACACTAGACTATCATCCAGGCTTTGTTTCTTTGAATCCAAGCTTGGCCACATAAAGTTGTGCAGTCATTTATGAAGAAATAATTGATACATCCATCTACCTCTGACACCAGTCACCTTCTGTTTCAAGTACATTAGTGTGGCCATGTTTTTAGACCTATTAATTGAAGTAATTTATTATCACGGCCTTGAAAGCCTAAGGCTTATCAAACGCTCTTGAGTCTGTTTTCTGGGTAGAACCAGTAATTGGTGTCTTTGGGGAAGATCTAAAGAATGCTCCCATAGTGGAAATCGAACCTGCAGTGACCTCCCAGTGGCTAGGCTGATGCCATATCCAATATGCCATGGTGACATGTCTTAGAAAAATATTAAGCTTACACAGAAAAAGTAGATATTTATTAAATTATAAATAAAGATAATTGATATGATTGAAAACCAGTTAAAATGGCAAAAAAATCCAAGGAAAACAAACAGGTTTTATTTTGCTTTGTGTAAAAGGCACGGTATACATGATTCTGCTTTAAAATATGTAAATTGGACAATTTCCTATGCAGTATGGTAATAGAGTGCCATTAAGTTGTGTGAAAAATCAGCATGGCACTGAATCTCAGCGGGGGCGAACATTTCTCAGCGTCAAAAGCAACCTTCCAATGGTAGAAGAAATATTTACCAGATCAATCAATACGCTGTTGAGGCATTGCATGGCTTCTTTCTGCATCACCATTTTCAAACATCTTGCAACAGAGTTGTGTAAATTTTGTTGGAGCTTTGATGACTTTTAATTAAGCACCGATATAGTTTGTTGTTTATTTGTATAGTTATTATTGCAATTTTATTTGTATGTTGACCCTTTCCAGCTCAGAAAAAAGAGAAAATGGCTGTATGCAACCAGCGTTAAACCAGAACGGTCTGTGAGTCACTTGCAGACTGTTTAGGTTTTATGCTCTTTCCTGCCCATTAGTATCTTGCAGTTGAAAAGGAAGCCTTTAAAATTAGAATCTAGAAAGACAGTCTTGAATTTTATTTGATTTTTTAAGGGACTACAAATGCTTCAAAATGCTTTTTGAGGGGTAAAGGGTTCATAATCTTGAAAGGCACAAATATTTCTCTTAAGGGTCTTTACCCAATTGGTTTTTTTGTTTTTCCAGTTGTGTTCCAGTAAGTCCTGGTACCTCTACAAATATGACATCAAGGATAATCTAGACATATGGAACAGATGCATATATTACTTGAAACAATATACTTACTACAAACATGTCTTTTTGCTTTCATCGTGAAATTTTATACCTCTTTATTGTTAATCAAACAGATGGATGTAGTAGGTATTAAGGGCCAAATTATGAGGGGTTATTTTTATGCCCTCGGGTCGAATGATCGGGGGTACATTGTTTTTGGCCTGTCTGTCTGTTTGTTTTTGGCCTGTCTGTCTGTCTGTCTGTCTGTCTGTCTGTCTGTCTGTCTGTCTGTCTGTCTGTCTGTCTGTCTGTCTGTCTGTCTGTCTGTCTGTCTGTCTGTCTCAAAACTTTAACCTTGGTCATAACTTTTGCAATATTGATGATAGCAACTTGATATTTGGCATGCATGTGTATCTCATGGAGCTGCACATTTGAGTGGTGAAAGGTCAAGGGTCATCCTTCAAGGTCAAAGGTCATATGTATGGCTTCAGAGCGGCGCAATAGGGGGCATTGTGTTTCACAAACACAGCTCTTGTTTTTACTTAAAAGATGATCTTAATTTGCTTGAATCATCTTTTACATCAATTAATTATTTATTAATTAGAAAATCGGGACATTCATGTTATTATTTTTTGGGAATTTATGTGAATGACTTGCCTAAAATGAACCTGCCTGTTGTGAGAAGAGCCTCAAATTAAAAAATTTGCCAACTACTCACTATAGTAGCCAAATTAAAATAAGTCTGGGGCAATCATATTACTGTTGTTTGGGAGACGGTCTTTCCAGGGTGTGAACTTTAACCCATTTATGCCTAGCGTCTAGAAAAAAGGCATGATGCGGCGTCTCATCAGGGTCTGCGCTATTTGCTCTAAGGAATTTCTGTAATAATATTCTAATTATAGAAATAAATAAACTAGACATCTCTAATTTTGGAAATAAAGTAATCCAATATAGAAGGTTGGGAGAGTCCACAAGGCAAAAATGGGTTTAAGTTGATGAACAGGAGATGTTGCAATTTTTGTACACAGATTCAGTCACAACCATGGTTTAAGATTTTGTAACGAGGCGTATATTTTCTTTCATAATTTAAATTGCATGTAACTGATAGATTTTTTTTTAAATAACTCACACGTTAATAGTTAAATCAAAATTTAATGCAGCCTTTTAATTGGCAAGACAAACGTTAGTAAAATAAACAGTTGTTACCTTTTTAACCCTTTCAGCGCTGGAACTGAATTGTTTAGGCCTTCGCAAACAGTTTGGATCCAGCCATGATCTGTGGCGTCTCATCAGGATCCAAACTGTTTGCTATTCTGATAGTATTCATTGAATTTTTTTTGAAGAAAATGCTAATTTTACAAATTCAGCAGAGACATTTTTGCAGACGACAAATTTCCCAGCATGCAAAGGGTTAATAATAATATTTAATTTTGGTTTTATGTTTGCTACAGGTTTATCAGGAAGTCCAGCCGATTTGGAACATAGGAGAGAAGTGTTCGGAGCAAATGTGATACCGCCAAAACCGCCCAAGACGTTCCTGCAGCTCGTGTTCGAAGCCATTCAGGACGTCACCCTTATCATCCTTCTATGTGCAGCTATTCTGTCATTAGCATTATCATTTTACGAGGGTGGTACACTCGAAGGTAATGACTGCATCTGCGTACTTACTTTCAGTTTTTACTCTTTTGTCACTTTTTTGAATTCTCATCGCTTACATAAAGAAGGGATGCAACTGGTTACAAAAATTATTGACTTGTTAACCTAGAATTGTAACTGGTAAATAATCGGTTAACTTAACAGCCTACAACTTATAATGTATCCTTTAAAACTGTTGTATTCCTTGTTCTTGCAATCTCTTTAAAATTAAAAGTAATCTAAGATTTCTTTTGTTGATTACAAGAGCCGCCATATAAGGATTTTGATAAAAATGATTTTTAAAATTCACTTAATAGATTTGTATTGGTATGTTCGATAGTGTATCTATTTAAACAGCGCAAGAAAATGGTAAGAAATTCTAAGAACTATACACAAATTTAGAAAGTTCATTTTCATTAATTCATTTTAATGGCGCCACTTTTGTTTTCCTTTGCGTCATACTGCAAAATGTTTTGTTTTTTTGTTCATTCCGTTATAATTTTAGGGATTTTGTTTTTCCCTTTCAGTTTAAACAGAACGAAAATGAAATATTTTAAATTATTACTGTATATTCATTTAACAGTGGTGTTAATAAGTATTATGATCTTAAATACTGCTAGTTACTTATGCTTTTACACAGGCTGCACAGGCCAATCTGGAATGACTTAAGCCCAATTTTCCCATAACAAGGCACATTTTCTGTATTTATTTAAAGCATAGCATTGCCTAGACACAATTGAAATATTAAACTTATGAAAATCGAAGCTCAAATATTTCAGGCAATCTTATAATCGTAGTCTATGGTTTATGTTGATAACAAAGTTAACAGAGGGGATTGTGGGTAGTTAAATGGCTTTAATACATTTTTGTTGAGCCGGTCCGGTTAAAGGTCAAGAAATATAAATTAAACACATTAAAATTTGCCACTTTGTATACATTTTACATTATACATTTTAGCTCAAAGAGTTTCACCCTTTTTCACTCAGAAGCAAAGTGGCAATGGCTATATGCAAACAGCATAAACTAGAACAGCCCGCATGTAACTCTAAGGCTGTTTAGGTTTTATGCTGTTTGCTGCTCATTAGTACCTTAAAGTTGTAAAAGAAGCCTTGAAAACTTGAGTCTAATAAGAAAGGTCTTAAATTTAATTTAATTTTCAACGGGACTAGAAACGCAACAAAGTGCGTATCTGAAAGAAATGGGTGAATTAACATAAGATGCTGGATGCAAATTTCAGCATTGTCCAATTTTACATTTCAGAGGACAAGCAAAATATGTGTAACTGTGTATACTTGTGTACATCTTAGCTCATAAAGAATTTAATAGACATATGAAGTTGAATGTAAATTTCAGCATCGTCATACAGTACATTTCAGAGGACAAGCAAAATATGTGTAACTTTGTTTACTTGTATAAATCTTAGCTCATAAAGAGTTTAATAAACATAAGAAGTTGAAGGCAAATTTCAGCATCGTCCAATTGTACATTTCAGAGGACAAGGAAGGTGGTTGGTGATTCCTCTCATAAAGAAGCGGGGTGGATCGAAGGTGTGGCCATCCTGGTCGCGGTCATCGTGGTAGTGTTAACAACTGCTTTTAATGACTGGCAAAAGGAGAAACAATTTCGTGGATTACAAGCGAAAATCGAACATGAACACCAATTTAGTGTAATTCGTAGTGGTGAAGTGATCCAAATTCCAGTCGGTGAAATTGTTGTAGGAGATATATGTCTTGTTAAATATGGTATGTATAAGCTTTCACTTTTTATGTTAATTTTTGTAAAACCCACTTGCAGACTGTATTTCATTATATATCATTCATCAAGCAGTTTAACAAAAACTTTACCAAAAAAATGATCACCATGTGGAGACAGCGTGCCACCCTCAACGTCTGTGTCAATTGCTGAAAGGTCAAGGTCACACTTTGAGGTCAAAGGTCGGTTAAGATAATATGTACACTACGCGGCCCGCGATTTTTGACAAAATCACCGATCACCGCGTTAGGGCCAACGTGGCAAATCGCGGTGATTCGCCGCAAATCGTGGTGATTCACCGTGATTACACTCTACGGGTGATTCGCGGTGATAATAAAGCTCCGCCGTGATTTCACTGCGACCATCTCGCGATAAAGATCAGCTGTTGAATCATCACAAAACACCGCGAATCGCCGTGATTGGCGTTGACCACTATATTTAAATTTCAACTTATTAACTAATGTCATTATTATTGACGATCAAATTATATCGCGAAAATGTATTCCAATATGAAAGTAAACACCATACTTGCTGAATGTCGAATCCTGATTTCCAGACAATATCTTTATTTGTTGAAATAACAATTGTACAGTACGGCTCACGCAAAACCAACAAAGTTCGCGGCAACAGATTCTTTTGTTCTCGAAGTTTCTCTGCAGCCACAAACTCCAAATCATGCCGAGGCACTCGGCGATAATTTGCGGATATAAGAAACAGGTACAGATAATAACCTGATATTTTTACTTCTACGCGATTGTTTTAACATTTCGTCAGCTTCTCTGCATACTTAATACAATTACCATCGGATGTCATCTGTCAATGATTTTGTAGGTCAGTAACCATATCGAAGAAATTTACATAGTTTAATCTTGGAAACGAGACTTTCTTTAAACGTTGGAATAAACGATATATATTTGCATAAAACTTGCTAAAATACACAGACGACACAAATATAAAAATGTCTACCATTTGAATAAAATCAAATGGTTTATTTGTAAAATGAATACTTTCACCTCGTCCCGATTTTCAGAAATGACTTACATGTGCATCTAAATTTAAATTTACACATTGCTTCAGATGATGTACGCGTCTCCAATCCCGATTGGGCTGCTAGATCTATTTAATAAAATAGTAGCGTGTAAAATTCATTTGATGGAACAATAGTAAACGTTTGTCTTTACTATTTCTCGAGCAATGTTGAACGGCATATACTTTTGAAAATGGAAGCCCGTGATCATTCGGAATTATCGTTATTTTAAATGTTTCAAACATAGTTTGTTACACTTAAAATTAGGCGGTGAATTGTTGAATTGGTGGCATTCTGTTTTCAATTCGGACCTCGTGCAATTTTTCAGATCATAATCTCTGTGCTTTATTACTCGAACTTGTTAGTTTCTGACCACGTGTGCTACTGAAAGTAACCATCGGGCTGTGTATTATGGTCTGTGGAAATTGCTAGGACTCGTGTTGATGATCCCTAATGTTAGATAAGCATGTGCACTATCGATTGAGTTGGTAAGTACAAAAGTTCTACTGAAAAGCGCCGACTGCGTCTTTGTTTTATTATCCAATCAAGCCCCCGAACAATCCAATATCGTGTGTATTACCAGAAACAAACTTAAGATAAGCACGTGTCGTCTGTCAAAACAAGGATTGTATAGCTGTTACATATTGAAGTAGCTCACACAGTTAATTCCCATATAGTCCTATGCTCTCGGAAACAGACCTGCATAAAACATTTAAAATAACGATATTTATTTCATAAGATTTGCTAATATATATATATATATATATATAATATTATATGTTATATATATATTATTTATATATATATATATATTTGACAATTTCAATAAACAGATATTGGTTTATTTCACAATATTAACTCCATTTCTCGATTTCCAGAAAATGACGTGTACATGTAGCATTAAATCTAAACTTAAACATGGGTGTGAAATACATGTTGACATTTTAAAAAGGATACTCAATTATATCTGCCAACAATTGCTTATAATCCCATATTGCTATAATCTCATTGAAGATTATATATGTACATGTAACGTAGGAAAATCGTTCTTCACCACGTTGACCGGGAACGCGGTGGATCGCGATGAATCACCGCAGAGATTATATTTATCGCATTTTCGGTGATCATGCTCGACCTAAGCGTGATAAAACGCGCGAGATTGCGGTGATTTTTCACCCGTAAATAAATAATGACCACCGCGTTCGGTGATCTAGGCAAAAATCACGGGCCGCGTAGCGTAGATTGACTGGATTGTAACTGCATCAATCCTGAGGCAATATAAAAAAATTAGTTACCATAATTAATATTTAAAATGTAGGCGTGAAGAAAGCTGTTCTGGACTGTAACTGCAATTCTTCATGCAATTTAAAAAACAAAAAGGAAATAAGTTATTTCAAAGTCACACAGGTTAAAGGTCAAGCAGGCATTCTTTTCAAGTAATCTACATGTTCGCTGACAGCATCTTGTAATATTTATAAATGTTCAAGAGAAGGGGATAAAGTTAATTTGCGTACACTATCAGGGGTTTTTCCAGCCATTTTGGGAAAAGGAGTCTGGTCAAATTGGGATTTTTTAATCGATAAAAGTGCGGCAAATTTGGGAAATTTTTAACGACAAAAAGAACCAAATTGGGATTTTTTTATCAACAAGTATTGATACAACTTAGTTTTCCTGGCCATTTGGATAAAAAATCTTATAATTATGGTTATATATTTGTAGGTTGTTTGAAAAATTAAATTGAGATATAGTCTAATAATCATAAGTCATAAGAAACTTCTTAAAAAAACAAACAAATAATAACAAAATTGGGATTTTTTTTAATAATTTTCGGTTTTGGGAACAGGTCCGTTTGCTTTGGGAATGCCTCCGTTTTCCGGAGCGCAGACAGTGCTGAAAACCCCCTGTCTATTAATTTCACCTTGTTTCCTATTTTTCCTCTTGTCATATGTAAGATGTTAAGATTTG
The DNA here is from genome assembly GCF_020536995.1 of Dreissena polymorpha. Taxonomy (NCBI): domain Eukaryota; kingdom Metazoa; phylum Mollusca; class Bivalvia; order Myida; family Dreissenidae; genus Dreissena; species Dreissena polymorpha. Next base: position 34,728,927 of record NC_068359.1, read on the forward strand.
TAACAGGCACAATCCTACTTAACTATTGTGCAATAATGTTTGGTAGATATCAACCAATATTTGGAATGTGTCACAGCCCAGACAATAACCATGAGGCAATTTTCCCCAAGTCTAGGGTTTCCCATTTGGTTTATTGTGATTCTCCTGGCCTCTGTTTTAATCATGTCCAAGATATTGGTGTTAGAATTGGAGGAAAATTGGATTACATCTGAATAATAGGCTGAACACTGGTCTCATTAGGCTAACATGTGCAATGGCATACAATGAAAATAAACTTACCGTAAATCTGCGAATATAATACGCCCTCTTATATAATACGCACTCTTATATAATACGCACTCCCGAGTTTTGTCAAAATTTATTGGTAAAAATTGAAAATCCTAGTAAAATACGCACTGAAAAAATCAGTGTCCGAAATCGGACATTTCCGAAAAAATGGGTCAAAATATTATTGTGTTGTGAAAATAGCAAATCAATTTGGGGTTATCAACCATCTGTTTCACAGTAATACCCCGGTTTATTGATCTGGATGTGTTATCATGACAGTTGCATAATAAATATCTCTGTATATTGTTTATATTACCGTTGATTGTTACCGATAACACACAGGCCACCTGCTGACACCCGGGTCAAGCAGTCATAATTGCAAAAGAAAGAAACAGAGACGCTGTTTGTTTGTTTTTAAACATTCAATTCCATTTGACAATATTCAGGATGATAATAATTATAATAATAATAAAATAATAAGTAGACAAAGCGGTTACTTCTGTTTTTATAGTAGTCTAGATAAATTGCTCTTCCAAAAGTGTTACAAACTCGATACTTTAATTAAACTTAAAATAAAATTAAACTGCTTGCGTTTTTCTCGAATCCCTTTAATTAAAATACGCCGCTGTTATTTAGAAAAGTTTGGGAGTAAAACACAAATTAATTATCACCTTTCAATTTAATTCGGCAATCGGCAGAAAGGTGTAATAGTAGCTTCATAGAACTAATTATTTAATTACCACTCTATACTTCAGATATGGTAAATATTCGGAAGAATGATAAAAGTGGTCAGCTTATAAATATTTATTTACGGGTATTGTCACGTTGTTGTTTTTTCATTTGCTAATCTCTTTATACAACTTAGGGTCTGGTCACTATTTTGTAGGCAGTCGACGATATTAACTGTGTATTCAAAGTATACATTGTCTGCGCGTGAATGACCCCAATATTAAACCTTCGTTAAAGTTTTATCATAATATTTTTAAATATTCAACACATCAACATGGTGAAAGGTCAAGGTCAAGGTCATAAAATAAAAAATGTATGGCTTTGAAGCGGCGTAGAAGGGGGCATTGTGTTTCTGACAAACACATCTCTTGTTAAATCCTGGATATTCAATTAAAGAATGATGGGCTGGCAGGCAGGAGGAGGTTGGTTTGGAATAGGTGGTTTCCTCAGTGACTTAATGTTTGCATGCAACAATCTTGATTAAACTTTGGATATAAGAAGCTTTCATGGAGATCTTGCTTGAAATAAAATTTGGGATAAATAACATCCAAATAATGTCTGTATCTAGCTAAAATAAAGATACTGCTTTGGATGGCTTAGGGGACTTGGCATCATTTAAGTTACAGTAACACTAAACTTTCCATGCATGCCACAAATACAATTGTATTTGTGGCGTGCATGGAAAGTTCAGTGTTACTGTTACTTAAATAAAGAAAAATGAAATATGCTCAATTACATTCATAACCAGCTTGATGTTGCATTTGGTGTTAAGTCTGGTTTTTGTCAAGATCGGTGTGACTAAAAAAAAATACCAAAAATGTTTTTCAGTAAAAATGATATTTCTATGCACTTTTTTGACGAGAAATCAGTATAGTAATATGTGGTAACAAAAATTCAAGTAAGCAGACCAAAAGTTTCTATCGATTGACCCTACGCTTGTTGAATTAAGAAGTAAATTATGTATACGCTAATTCCCCAACCACCATAGACCCCAAGTTAAATTTTTGCGAGTAAAACATAACAATGGTACCAATTTATAAAACTCCTGGTTGTAGCAACAAAGGTAATGGCCTGTTGTTATATTTCTGTGTTTATTGACACATTATTGATTCCCATCAATTGTGTGGCATGTTGTTTTAGTTGAACAAAGCGTTAATTGACAGTAGGGTGCGCGCTAGAGATAAAATTTGTATTATTTAGACCATGAAATATGCATTATTAAAAAACAAGTTCCAGGTTAACATTTGCGTGATAATTTAACTTTCTGAAACAATCAGTTAACCGGTTACCTAGTTAACCAGTTGCATTATAGATACACTACATATATCAATAAGTCACCAAACGTATTATTTAATTAATATTAAACCTGGACTTTTGCATGGTAACTGAACTGTATATTATAACCCTTTCCCACTTAGAAGCAAAGTGAAAATGTCTATGTGCAAACAGCATAGAACCAGAACAGCCTGCGAGTAACTCGCAGTCTGTTCAGGTTTTATGCTGTTTGCTGCTTACCAGTATCTAAGGGTTGGAAAAAAGCCTTTAAAATTTGAATCTAGTAAGAAAGGTCTTTAACTAAATTAAATATTCGAAGGGACTACAAATGCGTGAAAATACGTATCTAAGGGGCCCATAAAGGGTAAAGACAAGTCCTATATTTCATTACATCTTCACTTTGATCCTGTTTCAGGTGATCTGCTGCCTGCTGATGGTGTTATTATACAAAGCAATGATTTAAAAGTAGACGAGAGCTCACTTACTGGGGAGTCGGACCATGTGAAGAAATCAGTCGACAGAGACCCTATGCTTCTATCAGGTAAATCGACATTCTACAGCACTCGTCACAATTCTTTACTTGTGTAGCTTATGTGGCTTATTTCATTTAGTAGTAAATTATAAATTAATGTAAAAACACAAAATTCCAGTTATTGTGATAATTTGTCTTTGAAATTTACATTTTATCGCCATGGAAAAA